>NW_020925093.1:345558-619486 GCF_003984885.1 Neopelma chrysocephalum
AAAGAAAGAAAGAAAGAAAGAAAGAAAGAAAGAAAGAAAGAAAGAAAAGAAAGAAAGAAAGGAAGAATTAAAGAAAGGATGAATTAAAGAAAGAAAGAATGAAAGCAAGAAAGAAAGAAAGAAAAAGAAAGGAAGAAAGAAAGAAAGAAGGAAGAAAGAAAGAAAGAGAAAGAAAGAAAGAAAGAAAGAAAAAGAAAGAAAATCCCAGGAATAGAAAAATATTAATTAAGAACATAGATATCAACAGATTAGCTGAAGAAGTCTCCTATTAAGGGAAATCTAACACTTAGTATATGGTAATGCTTGTTTCACATTTTCTTCTACATGACAGGTACCAAGGGTGAGTTTGTGACCTTCAAAACTTCTAGAGGAGTATCATTGTGCTTGCTTAGTGTTATTAAAAAAAGTCAAGAAAGTAGACAGATCTCATTTCTGTTTGCTGAAATCGTGTTGGATTTGGTGCTTGCACATTCATTTATGAAGACAGACACACACTTGGTCTTTTCACAATTGGCAAAGAGAGTGTGACTCTTCCCACAGACCTGTGGGATCACGGGTCCAGTTAAGGGGATGAAGTTTCACAAGGAAGTGGTTTTCTGGAAGCCAATCCAAGGCTAGCTAAAATCAGTGTTCAACTTCATAAGTGCAGAATCATGACCTGGAAGATTAGAGGACCTAACTTAAACACCAGTCTTTATTTTCTGTCTTGAATTATTTAACCCTAAGCTGATCTAAAGCAAAGTAGCATTGTAATATATTAGCTATAATTATACTACCACATTTGAAGAATACATCATAGATTTCTCCTCCATTTCATTAGTCTATTTTGATATAGTCATGCACAGAAGGAGAGAAACACAGAGTTTCTATTTGAATTTGTTCAAAAAACAGAAGCCTCAGAGAGGGTGTAATAATAGGTACAGCATAGTACTTGCATATACAGTGCATCTCCAAGAAAATCATCAAAATATCAATTAAATTAATTTTTTAAAACTTTCAATTCTAGCATAGTTCAAAACCATGTCCACAACCTGGGACAGATCCTGAAATTGTTGAGAAAGAGCACAGCAACTCCCAGCTTCAAATTGTTTATGTCAGATGGTGTTTTGGTCCCAGGTATGTGTGTCACAGACTTACTGCCCATTTCTTTAAGCAGTAGTATCCTTTCCAGCATGCGCAGCAGAGAGCAGCAGATGGGCCTGTGCTAAAGGCAGAAGACCCTGGGGTGTCTGCATGCAGGAAAAATGTGTCCATGTGGCTTCACAGCAAGACATTAGGTAGCTGCCACCTGCTCCTCTGCACCACCACAAGAGTTAGCACTCGGCTGCAGAAGAGGATGGGGAGGCAGGTGGGGAATAGGTACAGCCAGCCATCCTGGATGATGTGTTCCCCTTCCAAAGCTGTGGGATTTTAGATAGCTGTACAGTCAATGCCAAAAGGCAACATTAACATGAAATCCCTTGAACCGGACTGGGGATCATGCCATGGGCACAGCTGTGGCCACATGCCCGCTGCTGTTTCTGTACTAGGGGCAGGGGTGGTACAGCACAAGAAGCCTGAATCTTGCAGAATGGCAGCATGTGGAGCCATGAAGTGGTTTCCTGCTGGTTTTCCCAAGTGTAAAACCCACCTGTGCTCAGCCCTGTGTACTGTCTCATCTGCACATAAGGCAAATTACATAGCATTTCACATCTGTAGAGGAAAACTGAATAAATTTTTAGAACTGCCTGTTTTGAGCTCTAAGACAAGGTCAATGTTAATTTCAAGCTAATCTACACTAACTTATTTCCTGGTTTTAGTTGTAAGCTTTACACTGATGTATGTAAACAACATGATACAACTGACAAACTTGAAATAATTGGCTAGGGATTTTTTTTATATTAATACCTTTAGCTATCAATCCTGACATGGTGTCAAAATTCTTACAAAAAAGTGGAATAGTACCTAAAAAATCATGTCCAGAAACTGAAGAAGAAAAATTAATAATTATTTAAATAACAGATTTTTGGGCTAAAATTTTAAATTTTTGAGATTTTTCAATTTTTTTAGAGAAAATGTGTGGGTTTTTTGCTTTTAGTTTTGCATTATTCTGGTCTTTCTAGTTTTCAAAGAAAAAAAGATTTTCCATTTTCTAAGTGACAAAATATATTAAAGAAAGAAAAAATACATGGTCGAGCTGCAACATTTCACAGAAACAGGAGGAGAAGGGGACAAGAGAAAAACAAGGAAAATTAAAAGTGCAACTATGCTCCACAAAAGTTCATAATACTGACTAGTGACAAAAACTAAATTATTTATACAGTCAACATTTTCACAGAAGTTATTAGATAAAAATTATGAACTCTCTAGACTTATACATAATGATTTGCCAGTTTTCTAATTTTTGAGCAATTCCATTGATACAAAAATATTTTGACAGCTAAATAACATTTCATACAAGTGTGCTCTATAGCAGCCTTTAGAGAAACTGTAAGAGACAGAGTATTTCATGTCTGAGATTGTTTTATACATCATTTAATTTGTCTAGATATATCTGTATTTCTGTGTTAATTCAAAAGGTCTTGGAGGAGACCAGCAAGAACCTTAAAAATAATCATCATCATGGCTAGGCTTCGCGAACGAAGATTTGGGAAGGGCACTACCCACATTTATTGCAAGTGTGTTGGTGGCTAAAAGGGCCAATATGAGACCTGAATAATACAGACAGTCCTACCCTTTCATTTACCCTTATTCAGTTGTTTGTCAGAAACAGTGTTATTAAATATATCATACCCAGAAAAGTATAATTCCATCTTCTATAATTAGAGACATCACAAGTGTAAAGGTTGATGGATACTCTTGTGATTCTTTTCCTCCACTTTTTATGTACATATTTTTGGGGGTTTTTTTTCATTACAGAAATAAATGGACTGTTCCAAATTTAGCTAATGACATATGTATACATATATGTTTTTTGGATAAGTGTATAAAACCTGATGATGATGTAACTGACTAGCAAATCACAAAATGGTTCTCTTAGCAAACACTACAAATCATCTATCTTTCAGTATTTTGCCTGTGTCAATTGTGAATACAAATAACTGTGTTTAATGTCACATTTAAATTGGAGGAAGAAGTGGATATCTTAAGCAGTCTCCTTAAATATGATATGGGGAAAAGTAACAGTGATAGCTCCTGCAATGGTAAGTGTGAGTACTCCACTTGCAGAACAGATAATACAGGGATCTTGTCAACTGTAGCATGTGGGACAGCAACTTCAGAGTGCAGCCAGCCTCTTCTTGGTACAGTAAGGGAGCACTTGTATCTTCCACTGCCCCTCAAGTATTTGGAGTGCATACTAAGTGATATTGAAAGGCCTTTTATCAGCAATCAGTTCAAATAAGTCAAGTACTTTACTTTCCTAATAACTAATCTTTAATGCATCTTTAAATTTAACTTTAGCCAGAAGGTTGAATACTATCTTGAAGAAAAAAGGAAAGGGTAAGAATTACAAGAACAATGAGAAGTAAAGAGGCTCTTAAAACTTCTTTTTGTTGTTTATTCTCCTCATATTTTCAAAATATTAGCAACAAAGGTAGTTATGTCTGAGGGTAGTGGTTTTTTTCTTAAGCACCTTATTTAATATTCAAGAATTAAAACCAAACAATTTTAATTCATTTTTAAGGGAAGCTATGCCTATGTACATATAAAAACCACTTGGTTTTCATCAAATCCTTATCAGTGACTTTTGCTTACTAAAGGAATAGAGATGTCCAATATCTTTAAATGTCTGCTGTTTCAGTATCACTCCGATCTTGAATCTGGCCGTGTTGAGTCTGCTCTTGGTTTAGTCCATAAAAATGGTGTTATTGCAGGACTGAGGCTGCTTCTGCCATTCCTCAGGTGGAGCAGCCAACTTCTTCTGCACTTGCAGAGAGCTCTGCATATCCACCTTAGAGCTAAATCTGGTCTGTAGATGGGATCAGTAAAGTCTGTACTTTCAGACTTGAAGTATTATAATGGAAATATTGTATGTTTGACAAGTCATCTTTAGTTCATTCTTGCATTGTGTTTTACAGTAAGTGTTCCATCAGTGAGACGACTCCTCTGTTGGAACAGTAAGGGCCTAAAACTCCAGAGCTTCCAACACTCAAGTGGGTCAGGGCTAGATTCATCACCTGGTTTTGGTTATCTTAAGCTAATATAACCAGTATAAACCATCTGTTTGTGCTCTTTGATAGTCACTGGGAGACTCAAACATCCGAAGCGCAATCTATCCATGTAACTTTGGCACTGAAAGATGAACCTGTCCAGTCATATCCGTCTGATATCTGTGTCTATCTGCTTTCTATGGTGACTGTAGAAGAAAGCTGAGACCTATCTTAGAACAACTTGCAGTAACTGAAGTTAAGAAGCATAAAGCTGGGTCTTGCCTGTCGTAAAGATGTCTTTTGACCTTGAAGGTCTGCTTTTGGATTTTTGCCAGTATGTTTCAGTTACCAATTTTACCTTCCCTAGAGAAGATCCCTGCAGAATATAAGTCAACAGTACATGTTGAAGTGAGACTGCCATTAACTTTAACAGAGAGGATTATTCTGCGTATGTTCTACCGGTGTAAAATAAAACAGCTAAGTTTTTTTTAAGTATATATTTAAATTTCCTGTAAGCATAGGGAGATACTAAATGCAAAGCTTATGAGACACTTAGTTACCTCTTTCAAAAGTTATATCTGGTCCTGAAAAAAAATTTTTTCAAACCTTGAATCTATTATTTCAAATGTACCAATGAAAATCTGCTCTAGATTTAATTGTGGTCAGTGCAATTGTTCTTATTTTGCACAAAAACATTACAGAAGAATTAGTCAATCTCAGTGTCATACACCTACATATTCTCACATTATGCAAAAGGAAATTTCCCAATATATCTACTTACAGTTCTTACTTATAATATAAGGACTTTTCTCATTATATATCTAAAATTAATTTTTAATATTATGAGATAGTGAAAATTATGATATGGGTTTATTGAGTCTAGGATCTGCCACACTTAAGCACTTGACATATCTTTTCTATGCAAATTGTCTGAGAGGGACATAAGTCATTTTTAATAAATGTGTGGAAAAGGTCTGAGGTGAAATGAGGTTGATGGTTGGGACTTGGATTCTAATAAGATAAATTAAGGCTACTCACTCAGCTAACACTCGGGGCAGTTGTCAGCAGTCCTGGTTTTAAAAAGGAAAGAAGATCGAAGAAAAGATTTAAAGATGAATGAGCCATGTAGGCTAAAACCCCCTCTCATTTCAGTAGGTAGTGATTCTGCAGGGTCGAAGTTGAGGAGTGATGGGAAGAGTATTAAGAAATCTAGCAATTTAGAATGGAGATATATTCTCAAAGTCATGAATTATCTCTTCAGAAGGTATTACATTGAATTCAAAATGGCTACTTTTTCTGGACATTAGCAGAGAATCTGGTCTGATCTTTGTACCTAAGTCTGGGGTTTAAAGTTTCCAATAAGTTTACAGATTTTGGTGGAGAGCAATTATCTTGTACAGTCCCGTAACCCATTCTCATACAGACACTCACATCACTTCAGAGAGCTACATACATGAAAGGACCATAGAACAGGGTCTTTAAATTTCAGATAGCACATTTGATAAATTATACCACTGAATTCGTAGCGTTAATTCTCTACAGTGCTGTTTATAGAGTAGCTGGTACAACATATATAGAGCACCATAAATAGGTCAGGTTTTATTGTTTATTTTGACAAATGGATAGGGTTGCATTAGCATTGCAGAAAATGTATAAATATTGATTTGAAAACCTGGTGAGCACAATAGAAGAGCAACCCTTCTAACCCTTTTAGAGAAATCCAGCCATAAATAAAGTTCATCTCCACTTTTTCAGCAAAACAATTAATACATAATTCATCCCAAAAGTATTATCATGCCTGTTGTTACCAATGGCAACTGAAGTATTCTAACACTGCTAACACTACCCTGTGAAGACTATATCTATTTGTATATCTGAAGAAGAGATATAATTCTACATACCGCAACAGCATTTTATTTGTAGTGGGATCTATCAGGGTAACTTTTAGTGGCTCAGCATGAGCTGAGTGCTAAAGTATGCAGCTGACAAATATTTGTATTCTTCTGACCATGTGAAAACAAAATCAATAAATGCATTTTTGGAACTAAGGAAACGGTTATGCATCATCTTAGGTCATGACTCGTTCATTTACTTTATATCTTCCTGTATGCAGAAAGCTCTATCCAAGAATATTAATGGTATACAGCTGTATATAATTAGAGCCTTTTTTTATTAAGTAAAGTTTGTTTAAGTAGGTTATTAACTGGTTGACTACAGCACATTTATATTCACAATGAACAAAACTATCCAAAAGTTTAGAAGATTTGTTTCATTTTAGAAAGACCAGACCTTATCTAAACCTTCTGCTCTGGGAAATGGGTTTGAAATCTTTGAAATCTCCTAAGCAGGACTTCTAGCAGGACCAGTACTGTCCTGCTCCAACAGGACTGAAAGCAAGTAAAAGGTGGCTAGTCCCTCACTATACACTGTGAATAAAAGAGGGAAAGGGTAAAGGGAATTTTTTTCAAAGCTTCTTCCCAGTCATGAATAGCAAGTTTTTTAGATTGGTCTCAGGTGCCTGACGTATCACAACCCAGGGGAGAATGACAAAGAGAACAGGAACCACATTAGGTAAATCTTCAAGGCCACCAACTGGCTACTACATATGAATGGCAACAGGTGTTGCCTGGAATACAAAAAGCTAATAGAGAGATACCAAAAGATAAGCATTAGAACAGATAGAGCTAAAAGAAAATGCTGTAATGATTGGATACCCTAACATAATTTTACACAGTTTGGCATTTTGATAATATTTTCAAAACAGTAAATTCTGATGCCAAAAGTCCTACTGAAGTTTGAAACAGAAAAATTTCTACATTGAAAGGCTGGGGTTTTTTAAAAAAAAATATTTGCAATACAATTCTTTAACAAAGCCTTTTGGGCTCTGTTATACAAAGGCTTCAAAACCTGACAGCATTTCATCTTCTGCTTATTTTATGACTAAAAGCCTGTATTCAGACCAAGTAAATCGGAATTTACTTTCCAGATATCACAAAACAGAAGAAAACAGCATTTTCAGCTCAGTGAACCTCAAAGTGTCAAACTGGCTTTAATAGGAGGGTTTTCATCTCTGCATTCACCAAACTCTAAAAAACCGTATGCTCTGTTTTAATGGATCCTTGTCATGCTTTCATACCATACACAGAAAAAGAAAAGATGAGCCTCTCACAAAATCCTTAAATTTAATAAAACAAGTACAATTTTGACATTTTTAGGATAAGGAGATGTTAGCAAACTTCCGTGCAAGCATATAGTGAAAATCTCTCATTCTGAATAGTTAAAGATGACATAACAATTACTTGTGCTAACAACAGAATGTGATAAAGTTTCAGCTTAGACTAAACCTTTTAAAAGTTTAACATGATTGAAGTGTTGAAATACTGACACAGTAACGTACAGTAGTGTTTAGAACTGAATCTTGACTGTATCCTTTTCAGCTTATACATGAGAAAATGTTCTTAAAAATAGTGATTATTAAAAACGTAGTTGGATTGCAACACGTTCAGTTGTTTATAAATATAAACATTAGATTTGACTTGATTTTATGGAGGTTTACAAAACTTAAGATTCAAGAATAATTAAACAAGAATATTGTTTCTATATGTCAAATTTTGTGAATATTTGAAATACAACTGTCTGGCAACTGAGATAATTACAAGCCTAGGGTAATAAAAACTTTTCAGTGGCACATGGTATTTTATTTTAAATTAGTTTATTTATTCTTATCTCTAATTCTTGAACTTGAGTGGTTTGCAGTGCAAAAATAAATAGTGCAATTTCCTGCATGTGTCCTATATCATAAGTAATGATTGTAAAAACACTCCTGAAAGTTCTGCTCCTATTGATTGAATAACTTAATTTTTGTGACCTACTTTTAAATAGAACACTCAACGTGATGTGTAAACCAAATATATTTGTATATAAGACACTATGCAAGCTAGATATTCCTGTCTTGAAAATTACCTGTGGGGTGGGGTGAAATAATTTTCTTTTCGCCTATGATGAAACGAACAATAAATACAAGTATTGTTGAAACATCGGATACTTTCTTTTTGTATATACATGAAGGTAGAAGAATTTCACCCAAGACTACTTCATTTCAGAAAAGAATGAAGTTAATTAGGGGGAACTGAAAATAAATACAAAACCAAAGAAATTTTGTATCGGTCTTAAATTTTGTTAGAAAGTCTATAAAATCATTGACAAAATGGAACACTATTCAAAAAGAATTTGAAGACTTTGAAAGATTCATTTCATCTGAAGTATTGAAAGAAGACTTTTCCTAGACAATAGAGCTTCTCTCAAGGAGATACCTGAATTCTCACTATGCAATCTACTTCTTGTTTTTGGAAGCATTCCTCTGGTCATATTTCCAAAGGAAAGTTATATAAGTAAAATACAATACCATTCTTCTTGCCACAAAGTGGTCTTTCCTATAAAAACCACTCTGTTCATTACCAGTACTGTTCTTCCCCTCTTTTTAAATTAATTTTAAAAAACATTTTTACCTTTCACTAAAACAATATAATTCTCCCTGAGGTGCTCTACATTCAGTCTTCTGATCTATGCTGCCTAAATGGTGACACAAGAGACAAACAGTTTTAAAAACTTCCTTCACTACTAGAACAGCAGCTTTTGCTGAAATCGTTCTACACCATCATATATAGGAGTCTCTCCCTCATATCCAGACCAGTTCAGTAACTTCATGTTCCCTGTCCTTGTTGTATTGGTATAAGGGGAACTTCAGTGGTCTAAAAGAGCCTAGTTCAGGCATCCTGATTGCTAGACAAAGTATGGAACATGTGTTCTCCATCAGAGCTTTACCATGATCTTTTCTTTTTATGAAGCAGTGACTGGATAGTCCCCTTCTCCCTGAGAAAGGCACTGAAGTATGATTCCTCTGTTCCCATTACAGAAGTATCACTGGATTTCTGTCTAGGAGAAATTTCTGAGTACTGTGTTTATATTCCCATAAACACTTCAGTAATCTGAAATTTCATTGGACTTCTAGTGCACAAATTTTTAGGAAGAAGCCATTTATTCAGAATTGCTTTTTCTTCCTTGCAGAGCTGTCATACTGAACACATACCTGCAAAATGTCCTGCAAGTCATTATTGCTTAGTGTTCTCTGTTTGAATCATTTGGAGAGTCTGAGACAAAAAAAAAAGGATTCATCTTCCTATTTTGATAACCAATTCATTTAGCTAAAATTCAGCCCAGAAGTAAAAGGATAAAATTGAGAAAACATATCATTTAAACAAAAAGGTATTCTCAAGCTTCAAGGTCTGTCAGATATAAAAAAGACTCTCTCTAGTGATGTGATGGAATGATTTGAATGATTTAGAAGTCATCTAGAGGGA
Source organism: Neopelma chrysocephalum (assembly GCF_003984885.1). NCBI lineage: Eukaryota > Metazoa > Chordata > Aves > Passeriformes > Pipridae > Neopelma > Neopelma chrysocephalum. Next base: position 355,049 of record NW_020925093.1, read on the forward strand.
ACATAGAAGGATTATACCACAGAGAATGATACAAAGAGATAGCTAAATGACATTATAGGTCTTCCCATCTAAAATTTCTCTTTGTTTAAATGTACAGTTCTACTCAGCCATCTCCGTGAGAGTTTTTCATGATTAAGGTCAAAATTTAGCCTCTTATTTGATCCTGGTCATTCACAATGACAGCAGGATACCATCAGACATCATATAGGCAGTTTCTATGAAGTCATTGTGATGGACATGATATAAAATGGTAACTTAATTTGTAAGCTTAAGTTAAAACTTAAAACGAAAGTTAGCTGGAAATTTTCAGAAGAAAATATTTCTTATTCAGTACATAGCAGAGTAAGAACCAAATGTGAATGCTGTAATAATGTATCCAATCATTACTTGATACCAGCTCTTCAGGTGTAATGGTCTCATGGAGTGACTTAAATTATTGAAATTTTTACAGTCAAAGGAAATTTTGTGTGTGTTGTGCAGTTCTCATATTAAAGTCAATAATAACAGCTATTTTTATTGTGAGTGCATTCATCTATGTCAGTATGTATAGAATTTTTGATAGTAATCTAGCTTCTCCCAAACAGGAAATAGAAATAAACTAAGCAAAAAATCCTGACAGTACAATTGTTAAAAATAACACATTTAATCATCAAACATTAAGGAATATTAATGTAGTTGATTTAGGGTTCCATTTCAGTAATTTTTTATTTTTTATTTTTTACTTTTTATTTAGCAGAGAGCAGAAGATATATTTAAATACTAAGCTTCTTCCTCAAAGCGTATCTTAAATTGGCTTTTTGTCAACAGACAATTCTAGTACCATTTGAAATTTGTATTATCAAATAATCATATCCACCATATACACTCATATACCACAAATAATACAGATTTATGTTATTATTTGTATAAAATTCTGACATATATGCCATGTCTATAATATAGATATCACATAAAAAAGATACATGTACTCTTAGAAGTAATTCTATTTTTAATATTTTTAATCTTTGAACAGTTTCAAAATTTGCACTGACTGCGTTCTTTCATAATTGAAAGGTTCCTAAAGATTTATCCTGTCATCTTCAATCTTCTTTTTGGAAGCATTATCATCATAACTTAAAATAACATTTCCTCAGTGATTTTCTCTAGCAAGAGCCTGTATGCTTGTCAAATCAAGTATGTCAAAGCAGGTTTCCATAGGATAAAATTTCAGCATCTCCAAAAAGGTGCTCATATAGACTTTGCTATTACTAATGCACTTCAATAATAAAAACAAAGATAAGGCCACAGAGATCTCTTATATATTTTACAAAACACAAACAAGAGGATTGAGTACTATTTCCTTCATCTACTGGGAATAAATAGAAAAGGGTGTAATGACTACATACTTATTTAAAAACAGCATTAATAGCTTGCGTGCATAGAAGTTTGTGTAAATAAACAAATGAGTAACAAGAGAGTGGATGGCTGATTCTGGAAGACAGGGAAATTACTGGTTTTAGGGAAGACTTCGTTGAATACAATAAGTCAGTCCTGCTGGAGCTAAAGTCAATGGGAGTTTCACCCTTGACTTTCAGACTGAATTCCAAACTACCCCACAGCCTAAAAACATAAACGAGGAAAACGGAAATGGGTTTAAGAGACGAATACATATGAACATATTTAAAAAGCATTTCTAAAAATTAGCATAAATCATTTTAATTTCAGCTGAAACTCCAATGATGTTAGAGTATCCAAACTGGAGAATCATTTTCACATTTTACACCAAGCAATATTGCAAGGAGAGCAATGTAGACACCGTTTCTTTATGCATTCCTGATGCTTTGCTGCAGTCCACTGGAAGTATATTAGACTGAATTTCCTAAGTCATGACTATTTAAGGTAGGAGTCTCGTATGTCACAAGACCTCACTTTTTATTCTGAAAGATAATCTAAAATGATCTTAAACTGAAAATCAGTAGTGTAGATACTTGAAATTGTTGAGAAACGGTAGTTAAAAAGTATTAGCTGCAGGGTCTTATGTTGGTGTAGTACGTTAAATGTATGATAAAGGAAGAACCTTCCCAACTGTTTCTATTTCACGAGATGAATTTTGAATAAATTGACTTTTCTTTTTTTGGGTCATGAATTTTCAATAATTAAAAAATAGGTCATTTGAGCTCTGTTGTGTCATCAACTAATTACTACATTTATGCTTGTCAATAGCAAAACCATAGTAGTATTTTAAATTCCATTTACTGTGCTTTAGCTTAATGCTTACTGTTACTTTTCCTCCACATTTTTTCCCATCATGAAAATTAACCTACAATATATCTTTCTGGAAAGAAAATAAACAGCTCCCTTGCCAAGCCTTTCATTACGACGTTTCTCTCCATCATGAATTGTGGTCTAACAGTAGCCTAGTAAAAAGCCAGGGCCTTTGAAGTGTTGTGCTAATTTGATTAATACGTAGTTACATCCTGTTATGATGCACTTTGCCTTATGCATTTTAAATGGAAAATGCAGAGTGGATTACATTTGTGTTAAAAACACAGCATACTAAATGAACAGCATTGAAAGTGGTCTATAATAACAAGCACTGTAATCACTTTAAACGTGTAAAAGGTTATTGCTTGCAGGTTAATGACAATTCTACAAAAATACATCATTTTATAACAATTAAATTGATATAAATACTAGTGACATTCACACAGCTGCTGTGGGAAATACTTGCTTTAAATTTCTTGAATAAAACAAAACAAAATATTCTAAATCCTCTGAACTGCATGTTCTTCTGCGTATACCAATAAGTATCCTGGGGCTTGAAGGCACTGCTAACTCAAATTCCATCCTACCTGAAAAGAATTTTGTGTGCTATTCCTTTCTGTTTACACGAAGAGTTACATTCAACTTCTGTGTTAGTTTATATAAGTTTCATGTGCCTAGCAGAAGACTAGCAGCACTCTTATAGAAATATTTGGGGTTTGGTTTTTTTCCCTTATCATTTAAAAATAAAATACATTGCTTTATCATAATACCTTGAGATACTAATAATCACCTCAGAATAAGAAATAGATTGTCTCAAGTCTACTGTAAGCAAAAGACGTAAGCAAACCTAGCTATGTGTTTCAAGTGTCTGTCAGTATGCTTTTAATAGTTACATAATTATTGCACCTACTAAATTTTCAAACAACTCAGTACAGTAAAATTGTTTCCTCAGACTGGAGGAAGCACTCCATCAGAACACTGTCATTTTATCTACTTGTGCTAAAACAGATAAAATATTACACAATCAATGATGACACCAAAAACCTAAGTATAGTTTTAAAAATCACAGATATTGATTACAATTTGCACTGGAACTGCACATAGATTGTGTTTCTCTTTTTACAGCTCTGCTTGAATGCAGAAAGTGACATTCTATAAACTCACCATGTTTGCATATAGTTCAGTCTTCGATGTTATTATATTTCTATGTTGCTTTATTTTAGCATTTTTTTTCATTTTAGCATCATTATTATTGAAGGAGAAGTCCAGCAAATGACAAATAATTGGATTAAAAAAACATTAAATCACTTAGCAGTATAATAAAATATGGAGCTTATTTCTGCCTATTGCATAGCTTTGTTGGCAAATTCAAGGTTGCAGACACTTGTTATTCCATCTGCCTCCCTCCAGGGAGAGACAGCATGTCTGCATGTTTCTAATTTATTTTTAAACAGTTTAATTAATGCTTCTTACCTATTCATTTGCAAAACCATAGTCATAGGTTTTATTTCTATTTGTATTCCTGAAATTAAGTTGAATTACTTCCTTTACCCAGTACAGACTTCTCAGTTCTGCTTTTATTTAGTCATTAAATAATTCAGTCCAAACTTTTTTCTTAGCAAGTTTTCATATGGTCACAGTTTACTCAAAGTCTACCCACTCTTTTGCTAGGGAATCATTATACTATTAACTGTTACTTAATCTCAGAAGAAATCTTCACCATCATGTTTTAAATATTTTTCTAAATTTTCTACTTTTTTCAGTATTTCTTAGTAGCATATCATGCAATGGTGATGGAAACCATTTACAGAGTTGACCGAGAATATTTTTGAAAAAATATATTATTCCAATTATTTCTATCAGGATACTGTAATCTGATCAGACTGCTACATCTGCAGTTAAAAATGCAGTGAAGTCACCTGCAAAACCTTTCCCTTTTTGCCTACATGGGTTTTTGGATCAGAATCCCTAGTCTTGTTCTCTCCTTCCCTGGCATTTACAGTACACACTGTATTGACAGTATACGGAGGACAAAAAAATTTCACCTATCTTCTGAAAAATCTTGGATGCATTTCTACGCCAAGATATTGAAATTTGCCCTTTTTTTCTGTTTTTTCATCTCATTATATTGCGAACTTGTAAATTATGTAATGCCTTGGTATATTGATACTCTCAAGCGTTTTTTTTACACTTTGTGAAGTTTTAAGAATATGCTCAATCTGTCTTCCAAGTATACATCACAGATATGCTAGTAACACAGCTGTCTTTATTTCGTCATCACTTAATAACATCACCTAAATCTAATAATACTTACTGAAAATAACATGGCTGACTCAGACTCAAGTCCTTAATGAATAATTTTAAAGACTAATACTAAGTGGTGGCTCTGGTTCACAGTATGAATGAATAGCACATTTTATAATAGCTTAATATAGCATAAAACATTGTAAACCAGGACCAATGCATTTTAGAATTTAACTGAGATTTTAAATTTTCATAAGACTTTTGAAAGGTGTTTCAAGAAAGTTTATTTTTTTGTATAGTCAAATCTTTATAAAACCATTTTAGCTTACCAAAAGTCATGCTGATATCTGACCTTGAACCACAGAAGATAATAACCTGAGTGTAACTGATAACCTGAGAAAAGATTCTTCTCATTTTACCCTTCTGTTCTGTCTTCAAAGAAGGTTCAGAATATGCCTGAAGAGAGTTGAGCTTGGAAACCATCAAAAGTATCCCAAAATCATCACCAATACGAACTAAATGGGGATGACACATTGTAGATCAATGAAGCTACTTGGAGGGTGACCACTTCCACCTGAAAATTATGAATATTCACCCAGGAAATACTAGATGTATTCTTTATTATTTTTTATTATAAGTCCGCATATCAGTCTTATTTTAAAGATACTTGGAAGCCCACACAGAGTAGAATAATAATATTTCTTGGCTTATATTTACATTCAATACATGACTCCTACCACAGTTCTCAATTTTCCTCAGGTTCTGAAAGACTTGGAAACCAGGTGGATCACAATATTTTGTGCATCATCTGTGAACAGATGCATTGCAGTTGCTTGCATGTCAGAACTTCTCAAACCAAAGCCTTCAAGGACTAGTCACTCCTGCCACTAATGCCTCTGCAGCATTTCACCAGTGAAGTCTTTTTGAAGAAAAATGTGAAATTCATTCTGAGACCAAACACAATTTGCTGTAACCAGATAAGATCTCTAAGACAAGTTAATTATCCTTCATAATCGAAGACAGTGTGATCCTTTCATAATGGAACTTCTATTCTGAACTATTGAAACACAAACAATCCACAAACGCATTATACTCATCAAAGATTTATAGGCCCAACCAGATCTGTCACTATACTACCCATATATCTGAAGAGAAACTGCAACAAACCTTCATAGATTGAAGTTTGCATACCTGATACATCTGATGCATGGCTTGTCTGTAATTGAGTAAGACCATATTACTTATATCCAGACAGAGAGATTCTTGCACTCATTTTGAATTGTGTTGCTTCAGTAAAGCTCTCCAAAGATGTTGCAAAGCTGTAAAACAGAAGTTTTGTCTGTTTCTTCATTGATTTGGGTTGGCAGTGCCCTGTATGAAATGTGCAGCGTCATGTAACACAGCTAATCTAGGATTTACAACAGAAAGCACTAAAAAGATTGGCATAAAGAAGAAAGGATTTTCAAATTCGTGCAGAAAAAGGGACATTCTTCATTTTTTAAGCTATAAGAGCTAAAAGTGAATATGAAAATGTCTCCTGAACATTTTCTGATTATGAATGTTTTTTATTCCTGTCACAAGTACAAGAGTAGTAATATTTATAGATGGCATTGGTAAAAGGGAGAGCATAAAAGAACAAAGAATCAATCCTTCCCCTTCGTTATTTTATAAAAAACGTTGAAGAAATTGGATCCACATTTATTGGATGTGGGGGGAAACACAGTGAAAAAGGGTGAAAAAAGCACAGAGAAAATGCCTTCTTTGCCTCGCTTTTTAATAACAAGATTAGCTGTTTTTCTGGCACCAAGCTCCCTGAGCTGGAAGACAGGTACAGGGAGCAGAATGAAGCCCCATAATCCGAGGGGATGTGGTCAGTTGTCTGCTATGCCACTTAGACACACACAGATCTATGGGGCTGGATGGGATCCACCCAAGGGTATTGGGGAAGCAGGTAGAAGTGCCCACTGAGCCACTCTCCATCATTTACTAGCAGTCCTGGTTAACTGGGGAGGTTCAGTTGACCAGAGGTTGACGAATGTGATACCCATCTGCAAGAAGGGTAGGAAGGAGGCTCATGGGAGCTACAGGCCTGTCAGTCTGACCTCTGTGCTGGGAGAAGATCATGGAGCAGATCATCCTTAGTGTCATCACATGGCACGTGCAGGACAATCAGAGGATCAGGACCAGCTAACATGGGTTTGTTAAAGGCAAGTTCTGCTTGGCCAGCATGATCTCCCTCTATGACAGGGTGACCTGCTCAGTGTATGAGGGAAAGGCTGTGGATGTTGCCTGCCTGAATTTTAGGGAACTCTCCAGCACCATTTCCCACAGTATTTTCCTGGAGAAAGTCTCCTGATGGCTTGGGAAGGAGTATTCTTCGCTAGGTAAAAAACTATCTGGATGGCTGGGTCAGAGAGTGGTGGTAAATGGAGATAAATCTGGTTCATGGTCAGTCACTAGTTGGGTCCCCAGGGCTCAATATTGGGGCCAGTCCAGTTTAATATCTTTATTGATCTGAATGAGGGAATTGAGTGCACCCTCAATCAGTTTGCAGATGTCACCAAGCTGGGTGGGAATGCTGATCTGCTGAAGGTAAGAAAGCTCTATAGAAGGATCTGAACAGGCTGAGTTGAGGCCAATGGTGTGAGGTTCAATTAGCTGAAGTTCCAGCTTCTGCCCTTGGATCCCAAGAAACCCATGCAGCACCACAGAGAACCACCATGCAGCAGTTTCCAGAAAAGGTGAAGGGTCTGGAGCAGAAATGGTATGAGGAGTGGCTGAGGGAGCTGGGGATGTTTAGCCTGAAGAAAAGGAAGCTCAGGGGTGACCTTATCGCTCTCTCCAACTACCTGAAAGGAGGTTGCAGTGAGGTGGGAGATTCAGGGGAGATTCAGACTGGACATTAGAAGAAATTTCTTCATAGAAAGGGTTGTCATACACTGGAACAGGATGTCCAAACAAGTTGTTGAGTCACCATCCCTGGAGGTATTTAGAAGACATGTAGATGTGGCACTTAGGGACATGATTTAATGGTGAACTTGGTAGTGTTAGGTCAACAGTTGGATTAGATGACTTTAAGATCTTTTCCAATCTAAAATATTCTACACTTCTATGTTTACTCCTTGGCCCTTCTTCATCAGCCTATAGTAATACTTTTCTGCAGGGATCTACTTGACTGAACCTCCTCTCAAGACTTGTTTTTTCTACCTCCGTTATCTGGTACCAAAAGAGGAAACATAACCTTGCTTCTGAAGTACCTCAATGTTCAGCTAAGTTATTCATGAGTGACACCATGACACAGGATTTAAAAACAAACAAACAAAATTTTGAGGCTCAGTCACATATTATTGGTGCTTGCATTTCTCAGCTTGGTTCAAAAAGCAAACAATGCAAGACCCGGGACCTTACATTTTACAGATGAATATCTATAAAGCATTAGGCACACCCTGTTTACTTAAAATTCACAATAAATAGTGAAAGGCTTTACACTGAAAGTGAATTCAGATACAGGGACAAGTAATCAAGTGTTTTAAGTCACTCTGATTAATCACTAGAACATTTTAAAAGATCTGGTTTCAGCATATTTTGCACAGAAAATGTGTTTTAGTAAAAATCTAGCTTCTCTCTTTCTCTCTGGTCCATGTGTAATTCATGAACCTTTAAACATTATGGGATTATACAGAGCTAAGCTGACATTTTTACTTTCACTTAGCAGCCTGAATAATTGGTACACTCAAAGCATTTTAAATACTAAAGTAATCACCTCTTTGAATTCATCTTGTGATGTCATTGCAGCTGACGATTGACATAATAAATTTCAAGAATATGAAAGCTTGAAAAGAATGTTGCAGATATCTTATGCTTAATCTTATGCTTAATACATAACAATTAAATGATCTATAACTAGCAGTATATTCTGATGTTAACTTTAATGAAATGCTTTTTAGATGTATAATGTATTGTTACTGGCTTTCCACTTCTGGGCAAGAAGAGAATTCATTGCATTTTTTTGGTGTGTTTTTCTCAGATTCAGAAAGAAATGTATAGAAAAAGATATCAAATTTACTTAATGTCTTGAATAAAAGTGGAAGTTCGGTGATGAAAATTAAAAATTTGACTTTCAGGGTAGGAAACTATCAAGAACTACATTGTCTTCTCCTCCTCAGGGATTACTCTGGAAGCCAGTCACAACCAACTAACAAACCACTGCAGCTTCTGTCAACTGTAATTTAAGATGGGAGCCAGCTGTAAACTACATGAAAACTCAGCTGGCAACTATTTCCTAGGAGATGTTGGAGTGGAGAACCTGTAGCCCCCCAACAACCCACAGATGATGCAGATCCTGATCCCACGGTTCAGAAAAGTCCATGTTGCCATGCAGCCTTCCTTGAAGGATTATATCAGACCTGCCACAAGCTGCACAATTTCTGGAATAAAACACTATGATTTGGAGTACTAAAATTACTTCTTTCCTAAGGAAGACTTCCTCTAATTTATGTGATTTGAATATGTCGAATATCTATGTTCAATAAATATTGAATAGAAGGAGAAGACATCCATCAAAACAGAAGACCAGAAATTGAGTGTTGTCTTTGGTGCTTTCTAACATGTGAAATGCTGTTGCCAGTTGAGGGAATATTAGTAAAATAGAAATTAAGGATTAAGGTAATTTTTTGGCTTAGAATTAATTTTTTCCATATTGGCTTATACGGAAATATATTTTTAATTTGTATTGAAATGTCTGTTGATAATACTGGGATGTTTTTGTTATTGCTGAGCAGCTCTGGCATATATTAAGGCCTTTCTTTTCTGCTCCTCACCCCACCCCATCAGTGAGTAGGATGGGGATGCACAAGAAGCTGGGAGGGGATGCAGTCGGAATAGGTGACCCCATCTGACCACAGGGATATTGTGTATCATATGACATCATGCTTAGTATATAAAGCTGAGGGAAGGAGAAGGAAGGAGGAGACATTCAGAGGCACTTATTTGTCTTCCCAAGTCTGCTGTTCTGAGGATAGCTGAACACCTGTCTGCCCATGAGGAGTAGTGAATGAATCCCTTGTTTATGTGCACATCTTTTGCTTTCCCTATTAAACTGTCTGTATCTCAACCCATGAGTTTTCTCACTTTTACTCTTCTGATTCTCTTCCCCGTCCTGATGTGGGGGAATGAGTGAGTGGCTGTGTGTTGTCAGCTTGGTTTAAACCACGAAACCCAGAGATTATGCTGCCTTCTGTAGATACCAAGACAGTTACTGAATACCAACACATTGGGATGGGAGGAAAGAAGTCCCATCATCCTTCTCAAAAAATCTTGATTATTTTAGGGGAACAAAAAGTAGCTAAAAAAAGAAAGAGAAAGAGAGGTTGTTTTTCCCAGCCACACAACCACACAGAGACAGGGTTGGTATGAAAAAGTGTTAATTAAGTAGTAATTTCAGACTGATTCCCATCTGCTGTTCCAGGTCTCTCCTATTGGTCATTTAGATGACTGTCAGAAACAGCAATAGGGAGAGGTTTCATTTTTTGAAAGGAAGGCAGAAATGAAGATGAACTGCTTTGACTTAATACTCTTTTCCTAAAAGAGGGTCCATAGCTCATAAAGCCTCAGAAGTTTCTCTTCCACCTCCAAATTCAGATTCAGTCTTGCTTTTTTTATTGGCAGTTCGCATTTCCTTTATGGCTTTTGTGGATTTTTGTATGAGGTTTGCAGTTCTATATGGTTATGAAGAATGTAAATATTAAGTGGTAAAATATTTAGTATTGCAACATCAAAAACCTTAGTAATGGAATGCAACAGATCACTGACAATACATAAGTAGCAACAGTAGAAGTTGATCAGACCTAATAACTGTTTCAAGATAAACCTCACTGAGAACAGAACATGCATTAATATGAAATTTTGTTTACATTACAATAGCACCAAACATTCACAAGTAAGATTGGCACACTATTGCTTTGAACTCACTGATCACAGAAAGCATTTTCCACAGAAAGCATTTTCTTGGAAAATAGCATGTTCTAACTCAGAGTAAATATCTTTTCCTTATTCATTTATGATGCATGTAAGGATAAAGTAGAATCAATCAGTTAAGCTTTTGGAGCCATATTACAGTAAGCAATGTAATTGTTGTTTGTGCCGCATTCACAGTCCAGATTCAAAGTTGAAAAAACTAAAGTTGATAGTACTCATACCTAAGTCTACCCATTCAAACATGAGGCAACTTTCTAAACTAGCTGTCTAACACCCTCTGTGGTCATTGGGAAAATGAAACCCTCACAGAATATTTCAGTCTATCCCTAGAACAAAACAAATAGGTTAAGTCTTACTAGGGATCTATTAACCATAGGATGAACTAAACAAATAGATTTGGTGGAAAAGGGTTTTCTTTTCATGTTATGTCAACAACACATTCAAATATATCCCATTTTTGTGACTTTTGCTTATTAAAACATGGTCCTGACTATAAGATTTATATAAAATTTGTTACCCAGATGAGGAAAAGTCAAACACAAAAAACTAAGTTTATTTTGCTGGGGGAATTTTCTCAAGAGATATCTGGTTGATTGACATCTCAAATAATGACTGTTGTTTAGACAGCGTACACAAAACACAAAAAAAATGGAGGGATTGACTTTTCACAGAAATTCCTTAAAGTATGAATGAAATAATCAGTATAATCCTGAAAATTTTTATAGTCTACCTAAAAGTATTTCAGTGAGGATTTCTCTTCATATGCAGTCATCTGGTGTTTAAATATTGTTTTATTCCATGTTTCTCTTCATTTTGATAATGGATTACATAGGAAACAGACCTGGGAAATACGTACCAACATACAAGTGCCAAGCAGTGATCATGATACAGGCATGATTAAGCTCCAGTCTCATGTAAATCATAACAGTGACAAAAATTCCAATGATAGCAGTCTATAAACAAGTTCTGTACTGCAGAAGAAGAGGTTTTATATTTTCCAAAATGAGTGAACAAAATTTTCATATGGATAATTACCATAAGGCTGACTGGAGTTTAGGCAAAATAAATTACTCAAATATACTTGTCGCTTCATCAGATGAAAGGCAACATGAAAATGGAATTAATCATAAATATAATTCTATCACAGCATCTAAGAGCAAGAGTACTGAATTATTTTTAATGTGTAATTGTTTTGTTGACTGTTTTAACTGCTAAGGAATTCAGAGATCTGCAAGATAGCTTCTGTGGAAGGAACAGTATGCTATCTCATTCACTACAACAGCACATTAAAGTGTTTTTCCACAAGTTTCCCCTGTAGCTAAAATGGCTTATCATATTAAAATTTTCTATATGGACATTGATGTATTCATTCTTCCTAGAAGTGGAGAAACAATTAAAGAATTGATTGAAAAGGACATATTTCTCTTCTGTCATCACTGATGTTTGAAATTATAGAAATACAAAAATATTGAGAGAAGTCCTTTGTTACTACAGAGCAAAAAGGACAATAATCCATTTCTGCTTCATTATTTTAAAGACATGAAACTGCATTAAAATATTTTCAAATGTAAAATGTATACTACAATTTAAAAGTTTGAGCTTTATATAATCATTTTCAAATTATAACATCAACTTTAGCAGATAGCAGTCTCTTTATAAATTAATGGAAAGTGAATTTTTTTCCTGCTAATTATTCAATTATGTTATTCTTTCAATTTAAAACATTTTGATTATTTTAGTTTCAATTAATTTTTTTCCTTCTGTCAAAAGAGTTGCGAAGTCCTAGAGGGTATATTTTTATGTCCACCTTAAAAAATCAAAATTCTGAGATGCACCTAAAAGTTATTGATCTCTATATCTTTCAATTAAAAGGACAGAGAGTAACACAACTTCAAAACATTTTCTAACAAGAGAAAAATTAGTATTTTATCTGGATGTTGACCTGTTGAAATAACTTAATTCTTGAAGGATAAGTGAAAAGACACTTCTCACAGACAAGTATCACATCTCTCTCAGTAAAAAGGGTTTTTTTTATGCCACAATCTTAAAATTAGAATAGTCTGATCTGCTGTGTGATTAAATTTATAACACAATGCATTTTGCTGAAGGGTGAGTTATTGATGACACTATCCTTGGTCATAAATGTAAATCTATTCCAAAAATATATCACAGCAAAGCTGAAAAAGGGAATGAAAGTTCGGTTTTATTTATTACTTCTCATATATTTTGAATTATTTTCCATCAAATAAATTGCTGAAGGTCGATTCTGCCTCTTCATCTAAAAGAATCCAGACCTTTTTGGAAAACAGTACCATTAGTAAAGGCCTGAAACATGACAAAAACCTGAATGCAAATTGAGTAATTTTTAGAGGAATATCATGTATTGTTAAATTCCATGGAGTTTGATCTTACTTCTACCATCAAGTAGGAAGTGAATATGTGTTATGATGCCTTTTCATGATGTAGTTTTTGAAGTGTTTTAAAACTTACAGTGTATGTTATGCACACTTCTGCTTCAGCTATATCAATAAAGTAGGTATTTTCCTTTAGCAGACATGCTAGGATTGGTGAGAGAGACCTGCTGAATACCAATTTGGTTGTGAATTCCCTGAGAAATTTAGTTTTAATTCAACATGGAAATAATTTCATTAACTCAAGTTTGAAAAAACCTAGAATAATTATATAGAAACTACTCAATACAACTTAAAAGACCAAACTGTGGTACTTCACAGCTGCGTGTATATTCAGAGATGGTAGGAATTTTCATATATTTCTACTGTAAAGGTAGTTTTTCTAACACCTCCTTTAAAGTATTGTGCCTGGGGTTTAAGTGTCATCTTTCTCATGAAAGAATGATGGCTGGTTTGTACTATTCTATCTCCCATTCACAATCTGCATAAAAAATACCATAGAGATGATTAATAATAATAATTAGATTTTATAAACAAGTTAATTAATTGGTTGGTCTTTTGGTGTCAGCGTGAGTAGCCATCTTGTCTGCTGTCCCATGGACTGTATACCTATTTTTCTTCTGCTTCTTTGTGAAAAATTAGATGTTCAGGTAGCAAGTTTACTCCAGTACCAGATATTTGTAGTTTTGCTGCAAAATAGCAAGAGCTTGCCATAAAGCAATACAAACACAGCGTGAGATTTTATGAGGGCTGAGCTTGACAGAGGATTATATACAAGTCATGAAACATATCCCAGAGGACTGAATGTTTTTCAGAGTTTTTTTTACAAAATGTATAATGAAATCTTAAAGCATTTGTTTTTAAAATCTCTGCTATAAACTCTCCCTTCCCTATAATCTTGTCAGTTCTGGGGCAACAGAATCTCTAAGGTCAGCCTTTGTGTTAACTACAACACTTACATTTCTCCTCTATTTCATGGCAGTAGAAAGGAATGGATGATTTATTTTTAGTGAATTTCTCAACCCAACACAAGGAACTCGGTAAGTGACTTTTTTTTTTTAACTGTCAGGATTGCCAGCAATAGCACTGCTCACAGTAGTATTAACTACATCTATAAAACCCAGCATCACTTCTCTTGGCTCAATCACAGTCATCTGTTCTTCAAATTTCTTTCTGATACTTCAGACTCTCTTTTCCACAACATGATGAGTAATGTGTGAGATGAACTGGCATGTTTTATGACACCAGTACAGCATGCATGGTTGAATTAGTTACATTATCAGTATAAATGACAAAAAAGTTTTCTGACCCATAACATATGTCTGGGTGAGAAGAGAGAGATGCAAGAGAAAGCAGTAATGACATGATACTGCTATTCTGTCTTAAAAGAGATGTTTCTTTTAAGAAAATAACAATAGTAAAAACAACAACAAAAAGTTGTTTAGTGTTCACTATACTTTTCTTAAAAAAATAATTTTTTTATCAGATGAAAGGTAAATTAAAACATTCTAAAGAACTCTCTTCTCCATTCCCAAACTCAGCAATTTAAATTTTCACTCTACCTTAAGTAGAATTCACTTGTTTTAATCTGCCTGTCATTAGACAATACTACAGTACTCATATCAGAAGTCTCTCTTTTCCCAAATAAATCTTCAAACACAAAATAAATATCTGTAAAACCGGAAACAGTATTAAAGCAGACCACAGAAAATAATGTGCTGGTTGCTTTAAGTGATGCTTCAGTAGGGATGCCATTAAAAAGTTTTGTGAGTGTAAAGATGATTTTTAACATGCAGTTGTCTAATATGGTAGTCCATAAAAAAGAAATAGAAAGTAAGCTTTGTTGTCTATGGAGATCACCCTTTAAAAGGTCCTTTCAGCTATAATATATTGAAGCATGTCTTCAAATACTGACTGCAGTAGTAAGTTCATTTTACATCCAAGACATGAGAGCTGGAAGTGTAAATCCCAGGCAGATGAGAAAGGTAAAGCCATTTGTTAAATCATCAGGAAGGCACCTCTGTGCTTTCTCTCTTTCTGTCTTGCAGATTTGCAGGAAGTTATACATAAACAGTTTAGAAATTATTTCATTATCATTCCTCAAACCTTCTCAGAACAGCTACGCTCCCTCCATAGGACATCATGTAAGTCAAGTTGCTGTTCCCTTGGGCTACTCTGTTGGACTGTTGATCAGAGGAGATGAATGGCACAGGGTCACAGCACTCTCCTGTATATGAGATGGGTCTTACCCCTCTTACTCCACAGGAGCCTCTCCATCTTCCAAGAGTGGCTAGGCTTGAATGAAAAGGTAACTGCTTCAGTTAGATATGCAACACACAGTCCCCCCTCTGCTCCACCTTTGTGCCATCTTTAGTTTTCTACTTAAGCTACGAGTTACGTGAGATGGGCTCTTATCTTTAGGGTCCTGCATGCTTAGACCTCAGCGGCAGTTCTTCACACTCTAGTAATAATGCGTATTCAAACAGAGCTGTCCTCTTGGCTTTGCTATTGCTACAAGACCAGACCTCTTTGAAAGCAGCACCCTGTGCTCGGTGGGAGGCCACTCATCTCTCCAGCACTGGGGGTCCCACTTGTAACACTGTTGGATCCGTACCCATCGCACCAAGGCTGCAATGGCTGCACATGGACTGAGACATTGTGAAAGATGAGGAGGGTGGTGTTTCCTTGGGGGCAGAGGCTTCCAGGGAGTAGCTCTTGGGGTAGCTTGTTATTGGCAGAGATTCACTGAGTCCACGTGGGATTCCTGACATTTCCTCATTTCCTCCCACCAGGTCTGAGGTTCAAGTAAATAAATAAACTATAAATGACAAAGAGAAAGGCCAGGAGAGGGTGCTGGCTGTCGTCATGCAAATCCAGAATGCTTTTGACTCCAGCTATATTCCATTTATATTAACAAATGAAAACACAGTCACATTTGTGCAAAAAATATTAAAGAGCTGCTCTGACAGAAAATTATTCACACAACAATAATTGTTTATATTACATTCTTTCTCTACATATTTACAATATAATCTCAGCAGAGTGATTCCTGTATAAGGTAAAAAGAAATTATTTTTCTATTATTTTTGTGGCACTGATGAAAGGTAAAAAGGAAGGTACACACCTGTCATTAGATATAACTCCACCACCTCCAAGTCTTACTGAACAGCAGTACAGTTTATTCACACATTAATTATTTATCTTGAAAGACTCCATTATGTACAAATAAAAAGTTTTTAATAAAGTAGGATGAAAAATGTTATTTGTATTTTGGCATCTCCACTATTACTGACACAAGGAGTGCAAAAACTTTAGCTGGTAGACCTAAATGTCGGACAGACAAGCTCTGATTCTGATATAGCAGGCTAAAATCAGCTTCAGCCTTCTCTTCAGTAAAATAGCTTTTTAGTTAAGTGGACAGTAAAATCCAACAATACACATGAACTAAAGTTAGGTTATTTATTTTGATATTCCATTCAGTTCAATATCCTCATATAGTCTGTTTAAATGAGTGTTAGATAATGTTTAAATGAGTGCTATGCTGCTACATGAAAGAATTTTAAAATCAGAATTTTTACAACCAAAAAGACATCTTTTGTGAAATGCTCCATTATCTGGGTATTTCTGTTAAAAACCTAAGCCACAAAACAGCAGCTTCTATTTATATTGTTGTTGTCAGACTGCAGAGTCAGTGTCCACAAAGAAAAAGTGGAGACTTCATTAATTCCTTTCACATCCCAGAACTTCTGCTTTCAGCTTTGGGGTCTGAAACACAGCATTTTCATGACTGCACTGTTTCTGTGGGCTCCCATGTGGACAAGAGTTCACCCTCTGTTTTTATTTCAGGCATGGTGATAAACAACAGACAATTTAGTTAACCTGCCATTTGCAGTCTTGATCTAAGTGGAGCCCAATTCTTCCTCTGAACCTTTAATGCTTATCTACCTTAAGGTACTTTTCATGAAAAACAAGCTTGTTTAAACCAAATACTTTTGATGTTTACTGCATTTATTACATAGTAACTATTCTCCTTAAAAATATTTACCTCAAGCTTTAAACCCTCCTCATTCTAAAATAACATTAAAGTAGTTTACATAGAGACTTTACAGTCACATTATTTTACAATAACTTATTTTCATTGATTGGTCTAACAATTTGAGGTGTTATTTATGGGCTACTGTGATGAATCACATCTGTTTCCAAGGTAAAGTAAGCAAATTCTCTGTTTATAGGATTAAAGTTGAAGGTCAAACTTTGATTATATTTTCAGTTCTACTACAGTAATATAAAGCAAGGCCTTTAGATTTCAGAACTGGCAACCAGTTATATGACGTGCTTTTATACTTAAAAATTGACCACAAATTTTGAGTCAATCATAATTAACATCCAAGAGGCAGGAAACTTAGCAGACAACTGTGATAGACTCCAACATAAATTTATTTTGTGTTTTGAATATGCCTTTTTTTTTTACCTTGCAAAGAGGATTTATTTATTTTTAATCTGTTTTAAGAAAGGAGTTGATATCTACTGGAGTGTGAGAGCCGGGAAAAAACTAACCTTCAATGCTTATGGTGTCTTGTTGTATTTATCTAACTCACTGGCCCACTGCTGTTGAACTTCTACTAGTATATATTTGTCAGTAAGCCATTTGCAGGTGCAAGTGAAATTTGCAGTGTCCAGAAATGTAATGTATAAACAACATTTAACCCTTTTTTAGCAACACATTATTAAAGTCTGAGTTTTGATCTCAGAGCTGCCAAAGCACTGGCAACCTTAAATTGTAAAGGATGTTGTTGTGCAATGTAATAGAAGTAATTACACAAGTGCCCTCCACTCCAGCCACAAACAATGCGTGGCACACTCACACAGCCAAAGGAAGGCAGAAGAGATGGTGGAAACATTTGTGTTAAAAGACAAACATGTGCCAATGAGAATCACATCCAAAATATCCCCACTGAATTATTTAACAACGGAAGCATGAAAGCAAAGATTTCGAAGTGCATAATTTCAGTAAGCTGTGGAAAGATTGCTTAGAAGGCTTCTTGTGCTGCAACGCAAGGATTGTTGCATTTACGTTAGAGGTACTGACCCTGCTTCATCACCCAACTTTATAAACCTGTCTCTACCATGCATGCCTTTTTTGTCTTGGAAGGATTTATGTCAAATCATTTGTTATTGCATACATTGGTGTGCAAAGACTTTACAAATCCTGGCTTCTGACTGCAGCCATCCCTTTAGGTCAGGATTAGGGAACATTTTGGTGCATCTAATGGAAACAGACAAGTCCAGCAGGCAACGCACAAGGCCAGCTTGACTGAATAGGAATCTTCTCTTGGAAATAAGGCAAAAAAGGAAGGTATATGTCCAGTGGAAGCAAGCTCAAGTGACATGGGAAGAATTCAGAGATGCTGCTTGCTGCTGCACGGAGAAAATTTGTCTGGCCAAAGCTCAACTGGAGTTGCAGCTGGCCAGAAATGTGGGGCACAATAAAAAGAGTTTTTTCAAATACATTAATGGCAATAGGCAGTATAGAAATATCATCAACCTGTTATAGGATAAGGATGGTCACCTTCCAAACAGGAACAGAAACAAGGCAGAAGTGCTTAACTCATTCTTTGACTCTGTCTTCAACATGAATGACAGACCAAGGGGGTCTCAGTGCCCTGAGCTGGAGGACCATGACTGTGAGAATGATCAATTTCCAGCCAACCCTGAAATTGCGTGGGATTTACTGCTTCAGCTGGGTCCCTACAAACTATGGGGCCTGACAGGATTCATTCCAGAATCCTCAAATTGCTGCTGATGTCATCATAAAACCTCTCTAGATGGTTTTTGAGTGGTCTTGGGGATCCAGAGAGGTCCCAGCTGACTGGAAGCTGGTGAATGTTGTCCTGATTTTCAAGAAGGGCAAGAAGGAGGACTCTGGAAACTACAGGCCTGTCAGTCTCATTTCACTGCCTTGTAAAGTTATGGAGAAGATTATTCTGGGAGGTATTGAAAAACACCTGGAGGACAATGCAGTCACTGGTCACAGACAGCACAGCTCCATGAGAGGACAGTCTTGCTTATCAAATCTGATTTCCTTTTATGACAGGGTAAACCACACAGTTGATCAAGGGAAGCCAGCTGATGTAATCTTTTTGCATTTCAGTAAAAGCTTTCGATACTGTCTCTCCCAGGATCCTTCTGGACAAAATGTCCAGTACACAGTTGGATAAATATATCATGTAATGGGTGAGCAATGGGCTCACAGGAAGCACAGAGAGTTATAGTGAATGGGGTAAAATCAGATTGGCGACCTGTCACCAGTGGGGTTCCACAGGGCTCCATCTTCAGCCCTGTGCTCTTCAACATCTTCATAAATGACTTGGACACAGGACTCGAATGGACACTAAGCAAGTTTGCAGATGATACAAAACTGGGAGGAGCTGTTGACTCCCTCAAAGGCAGGGAGGCCCTGCAGAGAGACCTCAGCTAATTAGAGCACTGGGCAATCACCAATCATATGAAGTTCAACAAGGGAAAGTGCTGGATTCTGCACGTGGGAGAGGCAACCCTCAATGTTCATACAGACTGGGGAATGAGATGCTGGAAAGCAGTGTCACGGAAAGGGACCTAGGGGTCCCGGTTGATGGCAAGTTGAATATGGGTCAGCAGTGCCCTGGCAGCCAGGAGGGTCAACCATGTCCTCTGAGGGGCATCAGGCACAGCATCGCCAGCCGGTTGAGGGAGGTGATTGTCTCACTCTGTTCTGCACTGGTGTGGTCTCACCTTGAACATTGTGTACAGTTTGGGGTACCACAATATAAAAAAGATATAAAGCTGCTAGAGAGTGTCCAAAGGAGGGCTGTGAAGATGCTGAAGGACTTTGAGGGGAAGCCGTATGAGGAGCTGCTGAGGGCACTTGGTCTGTTCAGCTGGAGAGAGGAGACTGAGGGGAGACCTCACTGCAGTCTACAACTTCCTCACGAGAAGGAGACACTGATCTCTCCTCTGTGGTGACCAGTGACAGAACTCAAAGGAATGGCCTGAAATTGTGTTGGGGAGGTTTGTTTTGGATATTAGAAAAAGGTTCTTCACCCACAGAGTGTTTGGGTGCTAGAACAGGGTCCCCAGGGAAGTAGTCACAGCACCAAGCCTGACAGAGTTCAAGAAGTGTTTGGATGATATTCTCAGGCACATGGTGTGACTCTTGAGGATGGTCTTCCTCTTGAGGAAGGATTAAGGGTTGGACACGATGATCCTTATGGGTCCCTTCCAACACAGCATATTCTGTGATTCTGTGATTTTGTGATTCTTCCTTTGTAGTAGAACTCTTCAGAGAGGTCTGAATCATGCTTAAAGATTTTTGCACTGGGAGAGTTTGCTATGGGCAAACTCCTTCCTTTACAATCATGGGAAGGGGAAGAAGAACCCATTCACATAAGAGCATCCCTGTCCACAGGATTTTATCGTGCTAGATATGTCCAGGGACCTGTCCTGGAGCTAAAAGGAAAGTAGTAGAGCTTAAGAGAAAGAGGTTACCATCATCATGCTGTGGCACAATGAGGAAGGAGGTGGTGCCAGAAATGAGGCTGTGTGAAATTTGCTGTCTGTTAGTATTACTGACATAAATCTAGAAATCTATCTAGTTCCAATTCTGGAACCCATGTTGGCCCTTTTAACTCTCCTGGTACATTCTAAAGGATGAAAAGGATTGAACTGACCAAGTAGACTCAGCTACATCCTGGGTGTTGTAGCTTTAGCTGTATTGAGGTACAGATGAGGATGAGATGAAAGCATACTAGGAAAGTCTGTCAGAGCTGACTGCCTTCAGGATATTTAGCCTGTATATAAAGATCTCAGAGAGTCACAGAGAACTGACCAGTGACACAGGATTTCATAGCTCTGGAGACCCGAAGTGTGTCTCTGATCTCAGGTCCGAGCAAAAAGAGATACATTAAGATCCCAGTCCAGGAAAAGCCTCAGGAAGCACAAACTCTGAAACAGTTTCTCAGTGAGACATAATTTACGCCACAGCCCATACCTAAAAATTGCTATATCCCTTTATGCCAATGACCTGGCTGGAATGACAATTTCAGGATAAAGATAGAATGAAGATTATACCTGTTTCCTTCCCTAAGTATTTGCAGCCTTAGGCAAGGGCAAATTTACACCCTATAGTAAAGCCAAAAGTGAGTTTTGTGATAAGGCAGCAGCTGGACCCCACACAGCTTTTAAAAACCACCCTGGGGATACCTTCTGCCGTCAGCTACGCAGACAGTTTAGCAAGGCTTGACCTAGAGTTGATGCAGCTTGAACAAGATGCAAAGTAGAGCCACCACTCCTTTTTGTTCTCAGGGGGAGATATGGAGTGTCACACACAGCCTTGTCCATACTGAAGAAAATTTTGCATTCTCTTCAGCAGTTCACTCTTTATCTCTGAGTTTCAGCACCCACACCAATTAAATAATTTCATCTTTGATTTAGCACTCTAAAGAATTTGTCTTGTAAAATGGGTCTTCAGCTTTGAAGTTTAGTGCAATTAAAACTAAATACTGCTAATTAGGAATGCAGTGCATCAGCTATTACTCAACTGAATTCTGGTAATGATTTAGGACTGTTGTCATGAGCAAGAATTTTCAGGATTGGACTCCATACTCATTAGGCGAAAGCCTGTTTTTTTTCCCTAAGTTGTAAAGAGCAGATGAATCGCAACAGGACCCTCACAGAACATAAAGGTGAGTAAATAGATAATGATTTGCAGAATCAGAATCCTCCTGAACACATTGCTTGCACTTCACTGATTTCTGCTAACAAGTATTAAACTGTGCACAGTTTTCCTGTGTGTTGTGAATTTTGACAACAATAAAATGTTCCCTATTGCCATGTGACACAGCCAAGTCCAGACGTGCTATTTTGGTTTGAGATGGTTAAACTTTTTTTGTTACTATGGGGATTATCTACCGCATGGTTTACTTACCGCTCCAAAGCTGTCATCGCGTATGTTTAATTTATAAAGCCGGTCCAAATCTCTGTGGAAAAAAAATCACCAATATTTCTCACAACTTTCCTTGATTTATTTTTTGGTGTCATCTAAGACATAACATTTATTATGATTCACCTTAGCATGATGGCATTTCATTATTCTTACTGAAGAAGATGTGCCTGAAAAAAGAGATCAAAATCTCCTTAGCCTTCTGGATATCACATAATAAATAAGGGGGTCTGTTTTTCCTCAATGCCTCAATAAAAAGAAGTGTTTATGTTTCAGGACCAAGCTCCCACAGAATATTTACAAAATTTGTTGCGAGGTGTTGAGACATAAATCTGAAGTTCAAAACCTACATCAAGTAGAAATGAAGACCCATAAAATACAGTGTAAAACAAAACGTCAGAAGAAAAATATTTTTAATAATTACTGAAATCCTTAAGTGTCTTTCTCATCAATAACACATAAATTTAATTTTATCAAATGGACTTTGGTGCTAACATTTAAATATTATAAATTAATTAAATTGCAGTTTGCTAAAATAAAAAAGTCAAACATTCTAGATAGCCAACTAAAACCCATTACACTCTTCTTTGAGCAAGCAAGAGAGGGAGACTTAAATATCATCTACTTTACATAAGAAATTGTTATCAGAAGCTAAAACCCTAAACTGAAAGTTACCTTGAATTTCATTATGGTAAATGAATATTAATTTATTTTATTAAGGGTGAAAGTGTCTTCCACAAAGCTAATAGAAAACAATCCACAGCAGGACATGATTAAAAATAAGAATAGCCAGATGATCTTGACTGTAGTTCATTAGAAAACAGCATCACCCCCACGATCATTTCATAATGACACTTGCTTTATCTCATTTCACGATTTGTAAGGCATACTAGAATTTTATTGCTTCTGGAAATATTAAGAAAAGTGTCCTGGTACATTTATATATACCTGATATTTGTCAAAGCATGCATATTTACTTTTCTGTATTTTTTATATTAGCATTAAGATATTAATTAAGATAATTAAATTTTTTAAATCTATACTGAAACAGAATAAATATCATCTTATATTAAGCACTGTATGCAGAGGGAAGTACAGTCTTGGAGACATTTCTATCCTAGATCTCAGGTCAGTTCTCAAGTCATACAAAGGCAGATGTCATTGGGGTCAAAGGTCTCTACTCTGATACCAGCTTTAAGGACACCCTCTGTGGGCACACACGTGTTGGAAGATTGTGGGCTTTAAAAATGTGTAACCTAGCCTGAATGCCAGGACATGAGCAGTTACACAACATAAAGTTTTTATAGAATAGTTTCTGATGGTTGAGGAAATGTATTCTACCAAACAAACATTTCATTGCTGCAACCATGTTAATGACTGAGTGTGAGTTGTCAGTGCATCACATGGCTTAGAAGCATAAAGCTTTTTCATTTTCCCAACTGTGTGTTTTCTTAGTCAACTCTGCTTCTGAAAATGTCTTTCCCTTGCTTCTACCCAGAGTCATATTCCTCTCACACTTTACCTTCTCCACACAGCATGTCAAATGACTACTCATTCCCCTGGATTTTAAACTGGTGCCAGGGATCTTGCTAGCTATGGCTTCACAGTGACTTTATGCTCCTGAACTATTGTATATTTTAGGTGATTTTTTCACTAGGTGGTTTTTAGCCACACTATTCCCTGTTCCAGTTGCTGGTGTATTACACTAACACATGTATCAGCACAGAGCAGAGGAGAGGTACAAAGGTGAGAAGAAGAGGCTGGAAGAATGGAAGGGTAACTTCAGTTTGCATCCCTTTACAGGCTCATTCAATCTTCCTTGAACAATACTTTGTTCAGGTCTATATATCTCTAGATGTGACTTCTATTGTCTCCAACTATTTCACAACTAGACGCTGAATTGTGCCTTTCATTTCACCAGAACTAGAGAGTTTTAATGCATCCATTAGTCATAACATGTTCTGTAGTTTGTCCACAGTTCAAAGGTTCACATGGTGGCTGTCTTAATCATTGCTAGGGCAGCAATGTAAAAGCTCTACAGCAAATGGAGAAGTTGCTTTCAATTAAAGAAATATATGTTTCATTGTCTCAGCCGATCCTAAGGTATCAGGAGACAACATCTAACACATCTCGCTTTTGTTTTGTAAGCCTCAGATTGCAGTCACAAAATGGGAACTGTCTTGTGCGTGCTCCACACCAGGACTGCACACACAGGAACAGGAAGCGCTGGAAACATTGGGCAGCTGGAGCAGGCTTGTGGCATAGATGGGTTAGGAGGGTTGCAACAATCCAGGAAGAGTATATAGCAAATGAGCATCTGAAGGCTATAATTAGAGGTTGAGTGTAAAAAAATGAAACTGGTCAAGGGGTCGAAATACTGAAGCACTGATGGCAAGAGGAAGAAGGGATGACAGTGTGTAGGTGTGTGTGGAAGGACTGGTGTGTGGATGGCACTGGAGCCCCTCCTCACAGCCTGTGGTGGCTCCACCAAGCAGCCAAGTTCCTCTGCAGTGCTGGAGCCAAGGGTCTCCCCCCACATGGTGCCACCACTTCACAGGGTTGACTTGTTTTCTGAGCTCTCTGTCTCTCAGCACACAAATGTCTCAAAGTGATTCCATCGTGCATTACAGATTGGCCCTAAGACTATTTTACGTCACTCTGAAATGAAATACAAATAAATCCGGATTAAGGCTTTTTCCTACTGCCGGTGTGGGATAAAGCTTTACTTTCCCCAATATGTGCACACTCACACACCACATAGGCACACACAGTTGTTCCACCAGCTTGAGCTATCCTCATTTTACACTTTCAAAGCCAGCCTCAGACAAATTACCCTGCTATAGATATATATGCCTCATTGATCTGTCTCTGATCAACACACATCCTGTATGCAACTTGTTCTGCCATTTATGACAGATGAATTTGGCCCAGAAATGTCATTAGCATCAGGTTAGGGTTTTTTACATTACACATTTGTCCAAAGATTTTTGGTAACAGCATAAATCATTGCCAAAGCTTAATGTTAATCTCCTGAATTTTGAAAGCACAACAGGCAAAGTCTACCTTTGAATACATCTGAGATACGAGCACTCAGGATACTAATATTTGCAGGAAATAACAAACAAAGCCCTGCTATTTCATAGCTGAATAATAGCACTAGTGCTGAACAGAGAACAATTTTAGAGAACAAAAAGGTAGTGAGATTAAAAATATACCTGATTAAATGGGACTTTTTGTTTTACCAAATGCTTGGGCTTTTGTTAGAAACAGATAATTCCCCTAAATTGTGTGGGTTGAAATTTGTGGGAATAAAATCAACAGAAAGTGTAGGACATGATTTTCTGCAATGGATGGCCAAGCAGTTACTTATCTGCAGTGTTGCCACAATGGAGACTTGGTTTCTCTTTGCTGATGAGTGAATTCCAGGCCAGGGGAGGGGTGGGAAACTTGCAATGATCTCACTTAGGTGCACCTCATTCTACTGCTAAAATTGAGGAACACCTAAAACACAATTTATTTAGAAACAGGTTCTTCCTTTTAGCACAGCTCAGGATGTTCCAAATGAATGGCTGTGTCCTACCGCTACATATGATGTCACATCCTCTATTCATCCTTTCCCCATTTGGACACATGGTGAAATGAAAACTGCATTCAGACCCATGCATACAGAATCAGACTTATTTCCAGAATTATATTGCTTGGCAAAGCAAGTTTCTTGCTTTTTTATTTATTTATCTTTTTAGTCAATCAGGTTACAATCTCCTGCAAATATTCAAAAAGATGTATCCAAACAATGATCACTCCCAGCAAACAGAACTGAAAAGCTGTCCCTGGTGACAAGTGATAGTGAGCAGGGAAAGGGAGTTCAGACTAGACAGGAAAGCTAATCTGACCATCACAAAGCACTGACACATCTTTTCACTTGGCAAATATTAGAAATCTTGGCATTCACAGAGTTTCACACAGTCTGCCTAGTAAGGGATGGAGAAACACTACCTAGCATCCCAGACTACTGCTCTAGCCTCTGAGCTGTTCTCCACTTGCCCCAGGCCAGGATATGCAAGAAATGCCCACTCGCTTCCTGGTGTGAACAGGAATACCACACCCCACACCAGCCCTCTTCTCATCTCTGCATGTACTAGTTCCTAGGCACCACTGGGCCCAGGCTCAAAAATTGTGGCAGCAGTTGAACAGCCCAAATCACAAATTATCTCTTTGCAATGACTGGTGAAATGGGGCTTGACTCCCACTTTGCTTACAAAACAGACTTGCACTAGTAGAGCTACATGGACTTTTACTGAGGTATATTTGATTTACTCCAGTGTAAAACAGGAAACAGTTTTCTCAGTTACTTTCCAAGTTAGGGGTTGCCCTGACAAAGCAATATGAGTAAGGGTTTATCAGCTATCTGAGGGTGCCCTGCCCACAGCAGTGTTAAACAGTACCAGTGCTATATGTTTTGTATTCTTCCCAAGTCTTCAAAGCATACTTTGAAAAGGGTGCAAAAAAGTGCCATTAAGAATCCATCCCTTTCTAACCCTCTCCAGTCATGATCAAAAACACGGTACACTTTGTGGAGTGTAAAGACAGTACTGTTGAGATTTACCTGGCTCATTTATAGGCAGTCAAATAGATTGATAGTAGACAATGATAATACCCTTCCGTCTCAGTCCTACACTCTTTCTTCTTTGCTCTAGTAAAGCTCCTAATATGATATGTTGGCACAACAGGCTGTTCAATCAATATTTGCTGAGAAGCAGTTCAAAGGACGTGTGTGGTGTGCATATGTGTGCATGCGTCAATACACAGGTGAGATTCAAAGGTGATTTTGCAGAGGTAAGAATGTGGGCTAGTTCATGTTTTCTTGAATACGTACTCTTCTCTCTGTGTGCTGAGACTTTCTTAGTTCTCCCAGTCCCTTTCTTCCTTGGTGTAATTGGCCATGGCAGCCCGGGGAATACATAAATATTTAAGGGACAAGAGGAGATTGTGGGACAAAGAATTACCTCTTCCAAAGAAGTACTGGAAAATACTGCATGGTAAAAGGAAAATATGTTATGGGAAGTTCCACTGCCTTGTTTTTCATCAGTATTTTTCATCATCCACTTTTTTCCTCTAACACATGTTTTTTTCTCTCTGTCTTTTCTTTCACATTTCTCTTTTTTTTTTTTTCCTGAGCATTGCCTCAGACATTTTATCTAATCTGTGAAGTTTCAGCTAATTCTACTGCACTTAAAGTTCAGGTGCTGTGGTGCTCTTAGCACCAGAGTCACAAGCAAACAAACCAAACAGGAGGCAGGGTTTCCTGCTTCCAAAAGAAACATCAAGAAGGGACCAGCTTTCTGGTTCCAGGGTTGCGTAATGTGTGGCCCAACAGGGTTTGGCCTCTGATAGAATCAGCAGGAACAGCTGCAATAATATCCAAAACACAGTCTGCTAATTAATTATTCTCTAAAAGCCACTCCACTTGTCCATGACTACTCTGGAATACATGTGCTGTATGACACTGGTGTTCAGCTAACACAAGCAAAAATAGCTCTTCTTTCATGATGAGAAAATTCATCTAAGTAGAGGATCCTGCAGCCTGACTTGGTCTCATCTACAGACAATTGCACCTAGATATTCTCTGTGTTGGTAAAAAATTACTCTCATAGAGCAGTGGTTTCAATATGCTCTTGATATTTTGATATTCAATATCATATTCATTTTCTAAGCCCCAGAGTTCACAATACAAGGCATGTGCCATTCTGAAGTGTCACGGATGTAAGGAGGAATTTGAGCATTTCACTGATGACAGAAAAGAGCTTTAAAATGGGTATTATTCCATATCAGAGTGTGCACGTTTTGGAATCCACTGCATACCCATATGGAGTATCTCAGATAAGTTTTTCAAAGATTGTAACATATAAATAAAACCCAATAAAAATAATGGAAAATCCTAGAAAAAAATACTTGCTGCCCACTGCAGGGTAAAATCCAGAATTGTATTAAATAGTAGAGATATGTATTTTTACCTTTCCATTCCTATAAACTGAATCTGTTGTAATTTTAATTTTACTTTAATTTTGTTACTTTAGATATGTGTTAAAATTTAAAAATAATAATGGCCCATCTTCGCGAACGAAGATTTGGGGAAAGGTCTTTTTTTTTTACCTTTCCAGCCTGCGCAATGGATTTTTTAGGTGAGACACAGCCTGCGCTGAACTGAGCCCACCCTTTAATCCTAAGGTTCATCTGCCGGGGCCAAGCAAGCTTGGACAATGGCAGTGAGGTCCTCAGGACGTAGGTTTGTTTAGAGTGTCCTTCTCATAGATGGATGGCCACACAGGGCTAACGACCTCCATCAGGCCAGGAGACCGGGATTTGAACCCGTGGTCGCAGCAGTGAAAGTCCTGCACGCTAACCACTAGGCCACCAGGGGTCTCAAAATTTAAAAATATATATGGTAAAAAGCTCCAATGAAAAATTAGGAAAAATTAAATAGAGGAAATCAATTTAGGGCACTCCGTGTTTATCTATGAACATATTTCATATGAAATTTGGGGATACAGAAAAAAAAAAAAGATTCAAGATATTGATTGTCTTGCTCTCTCTAGAAGCACACATTTGTGCTGAAATTCTCTAGTGTTCTGAATGGCACATGCGCATAGTAGAGAGACGCTATGATCCCCAAACTGTCGCTGTCTCCTACTGGCCAGCCCCTGAATATATTCACATAGTGTAAAACCCTCTATTTCAGAACAAAGAATGATGCAAACTATTTGCTTTATTAAAAACACCAGAGAGTTAATATGAAAATAATAACTCCAAAGTGTATTATTTAAAAGAAACACAACTATGCAATAAACAGGAATACAGGAACAAAATGAGCATAGGCCTTGATGGTAGGATAGGATTTGTTCCTCTAAGACTATCTGAATTCCCAGGATAAATTTATGAACTTTTGATTTGAAAATAAATACTGAAGACTGTGGAAAAGAAAGATTGTTATGAGCAATTTGCATAAACTGCTTGCTTGGCTGTTTGTTTGAATGATGAAGGTTCAGAGATTAAAAGGTGGCAAACCAAGAAGACTTTATACAGGCCTCATGATACACCCTCTTCAACAGTGATATCTCCTAATTCTAACATCAGCTGTTTGCCCCAGCTATATTTAATTAAGAGGCTGATGCAGACTAGACTGTTACCATTAAAATCTGGAATTTTTTAGTGTATAATCACTTTGGTGTCTGATATGTAGAGATGAAAGATTAGTAAAATTAGCCCACCTGGGACTATAAGAAGAAAGATTTTAATGTCCATTAAAAAAAAATACCAAACAATCAAACAACAACAACAACAAAATACCATCAGTGCAGCTTCTCAGATATAGATATTATACTGATGTGATACAAACAGTGAAACTGCACAATACTCTGGTGTGTGCACTGTGTGTGAATGAGTGACAGACTTTTTGGCCTTTGCCATGTTATTCCCACAGTGTTACAAGGGGGAAACTCAGGAGCTGTTAGATGTTATCTCCCTGTAAGATGACTGTCACATAGAAATGTGAACGTTAGAAATTCACTGCTGTGAATTTTAAGCAGGGCATCAATTTTCTGTAATTCATGAGGTGGATGCTAGTCAGCCTTTGAGTCATGCTTCGAGTAGCTCCTACCGGGTGGTGAAACAGCTTGTGAAGAGTCAGGCACAAGGTTGAACCTGATAGTACTCGAGAGCCCCACGGCAGCCCCTGGCAGCGTCCCTGGCAGAGCTGCAGGCAGTAACACTCCTCTGCGGACGGCTACACTCCAGCTGCAGTGTTGCTTTCAGTTCGGCTGAGGCATGTTGTAATGCCCGGAGGTACAAACTGCAGGCATTTTTCCCGCACTGGAGAGCTAGAGAGATGCGCTTTGCTTTAAAGGCTTCAGCCACAGCTAAGCAAGGATTGTAAGGTATATGGTACGTGTGGGCAGGAGATGTTTATTTCGGTGCAAGGAGCTCATAAATGTATGTTTCTGTGTAACTTCCCTGCCATTAATTAAGGAAAGCTTTTAAACTATTCGACTCGATAAGCAAATTAGAGGAAAAAATACCTGTCAAGCAATCCAAAAGCAGAGGGCATCCCGACACGGAAGCCCCGGCAGCTGCCACTGGCCCGGAGAGGGGAACTCGGTGCTGTACGAGCCCTGCACGGTGCAGCCAACCGCCCCCTTCTACCGGAGTTATAACCCATTGATACGTTTTGCTGCACGCTTAGAAGTGTGGGTGTGAGATCTAAAATTATGCAGACTGAGATTTTTTTTTTTTTTGATACTAGTTTAAATGACTAGTACGATGGGTAGGAGGGAACAATAGGACTTTGCCGTGCGAGGTGATATGCGGTGGAATAGGATTAGGAGGGACAGTAATTATATGGAAGAATCTTGTTTCCTAACCTCCTACGTGACGACGTGTAACGCGTAATTGTAAATTACAATTAGCTGGAGAATAATGATTTCCCTGAGAGTGGGGTGGAATTTCATCGCGGTGTATCGATGAATATTAAACCCGAGAGGCTTGTTCGGCACCACCGGGCTGCGGCTCTGCCCCACTGGAGTCGTTTTGCGGAGGGGCTGAGCCGGGGCTGCCGGGGGTGGTGGGAAGAGGGAGAACAGCGACAGGAGGGCCTGGGCAGGGCCGGGGCCGAGGGGCGCTGGGGTCTCGGAGCGGGACCGCTCCCGGCGCGGGGGTGGTGCTGGCCCGGGCTAGGGTTTGGACTCCGCCGCTGGCAGGAGAGGGGCAGCGGCTAATCGGATTGGAAAAGGCTCACATAATCCCAGCCCGATCGGCGGCGATGTCTCTCTCTTTCCAATATCACTAATGTCACTTCTATTGGCTGCATTAGACAGATGTTCGAAAGCTCCCTCTCGCTCGCTCGCTAAATCTGATCCTCCTGTAATACTTTCACTGCTATTAAATCCACATGCACCCACTGTTATTCCCTCCCCCCGCCACCCCTCCTCTCCCCACCATCGCCATTTCTTTTACTTTCCTGAGTGGACCCTGGCTGCGTTTGATCGTCTTTTCCAGGGCAAAACGAGTTCTTCTGGCGAACAGGCAATGGAATTGCCCTCCCTCCCCATCTGGTTGTCTCCCACTGAACCCTGTTTCCTCCACAACCCAAAAAAAACCATAAAAAACCAAAACAAACAAACAAACAAAAAAACCCAAACCAAGCCAAAAAAACAACCAAAACCAAACAACCACACAGAAAGTTTTCAGAAAAAACAATACTGCCTGAGATGTCACTGTTTCTGGCTACTCAGTGGATTCGATTCTCTGTTCATAAAAGAGAGAATTGTGAGACTTACCTCTTCGACGTAGGATTGCAATTAGTTTTGGGGTGCTCTAGATATCCCCATATAAATTTATGGATGGATAAACACACACACATCTGTGTAGACAGATCAGATACGTATTTTCGGCAGGTGCGTCTTCCCAGTTTGTTTATCCGTACCGAGATGTCTTTTCCCTAACTCTTCTTCTAAAAAGGCTAAGGAACATCCAGCCGAACTGGCTTTTAACTTCGTATTCTTGCTGTCGATCAGTTTTCCTTGACACTTTGTCCTGCTTTATTTCTACTATTCTTCCTTACTTTTTGCTTTCGTTTTTCGTTGTACTCGTCTTTCCCTCTTACAGGGTCACAACTCCCTTTGTAACTGTGTGTTTTATTCCACCCCCCCCTCCAGCTGTCCTTTTGTTGTTTTCTCCGACTAACCCACAGAAATGAAACACATATGCAACTCTGTCTTCTTGCATTTTCAGATGTTTCTCTCACTATTGTCTGCTACAGCTTATCGAAAGTGCAAAGTGAAAACAGATGTAAAAAAGATAAAATATATATTTATATATATACACTCACCAAGTCCACGGAGCAGAGAATAAATCTGGTAAATCACATCAGAGAGAAAGAAAGAGAGAGAGAAAGGAGAAAGAAAGAAAGAGAGAGAGAAAGAAAGGAAGAAAAGAAAGAAAGGAAGAAAAGAAAGAAAGAAAGAAAGAAAGGAAGAAAGAAAGAAAGAAAGAAAAGAAAGAAAAGAAAGAAAGAAAGAAAGAAAGAAAGAAAGAAAGAAAGAAAGAAAGAAAGAAAGAAAGTGCACCTCAGGTTCCTAATTAGCACAAAAGGGCATTTTCATGAGATTTGATCATTTCCCTCTGCCCGGACAAGAAGAAATCGATGGGGTAGGAATCTATAAATCAGTCAGCATGTCAGGACAAATCAAAATAATGCTTCTATTATTTCAATCAATAAACCATTTTTATACCTAACATCTGATCTGCACAATATGTTTGTGTTGGAAATTTGCAGAGCCGCTTTGCACAAAAACAAACCATTAACATACACGTCAATCACATTTGTAACTGTCTGAAATGGCCTGAGATTTCAGCGCCGGGCTGACTTGAAAAATTCCGGGAGAAACAGAAATGCGAGGGGGGTTGGATCGGGATGAAAACACTTCCGAAAGTTTGTCACTTCTACGTTGTTTGGCCCCCTCAGCCCTGAACTTTGCCAACGGTTGATGGTGAGGAGGAGAGCCGGGTGAGGAGCTGGGGAGAGCAGGCAGGACCCCACCAGGTCCATGTCCTGTGGCATGTGTCCCCCAGAGCCTATAGTCTTCCCTCTGTGCAGAGTCCCGCCTGCGGCCCGTCCAGCAGGTGCAGGCACCAGCAATCCCCAGGCCAGCCTCAGCTGGAGCCCCTCAGCTCGGGCATGCGGAAGGCTCTCAGTGCCGAAAGAAGAGCAGCCTGATGCTCCCCGGCCATTCTGGCCAGTTCTGCTCAGGGACTCCGACGCTACCTGTCTGGAAACATCTGCGGCCCCAGACAGGGATGCAGAAGGTGCCAGATGGGTTTCCTCTACATCTCGCTGTACAGTGCTTCGCCTTGCTTGTTTGCAAATCCACCAAATAATTCATGCCAAACAACCATTTAGAAACCATTTTCTTTGTTTCTTTGAAACCCTACTGTACAGCTCCATCTGCCTCATATAAATGAATAATCCTTCTTGATACCATTCCTAATCCATTTCTTTACAGTCGAATTGGAAAGGGGGGGTTAAGGTGGGATTAATAATCTTTAAAAATGTAAACCCCCAAACAGCCACGGATCCGGTGTATTTATTGCTTCAAATTAAACAGATGTCCCCCTACCCAACCCCCTCCCTTGTGGATGGATTTAGGACAAACAGAAGCATTTCTCGGCACCAAAATCCCATGCAAAATTCTTTGGAGTTTAGAGCCTGGATTCTTTTTTTCAAGAGCTAAGTAGCGTCAGGCATTACTCAATGCGCCATGTCTCAATCAATCCTTCATTAGACAAGCAGAGGAGGAAGAAGAAGGGCGAGGAGATTTTGGCCCTGTCGGAATGGGGCTAGTCCCACACTGCCCTGGGTATCCATCCCTGTAGCTCTTCACTTCCCTGCCGTGCCCGGTCCCTCCCAGTTTGTTCCATGTCGCCGCGTTACAACGAGCACGGGGCGATCATCTGTAATTCATTGTTTGTTTGGGAGGGAGCAAGGGGGAGGGAGGGAGGGGGAGAGAGAATATCAACTGGAAAGGTTGCAGATTATCTTGTTTCGGGATTTTTTTTTACCCCAGGATTGATAAACAGAGTGGGCAGGTTTTGATAGGTTCTCTTTTTCCTTCTTTTTCTTCCTTTTCTTTTTTTTTTATTCTATTCCTCAGAGTGCTAGTATTTTTTTTACTATAAGGATGACTTTTGTAAGCCCCTGACAAGCAACTCGGAACAAAGAACATTTGCACCTCTTCTCTTGGACAATCAGCGCCTGCTCACACCACGCACCTTTGGTCTGCCACTATCCCAGCGCCCCTCGGGTTTTGTTTCTCTTCTCTTCTCTTCTCTTCTCTTCTCTTCTCTTCTCTTCTCTTCTCTATTTCTTTTTTTCTTAATATTTAAATTTCCTAATCGAATTTCTTCTTTCCCTCCCTGATATTTTCATAGATATTTTTCCTGCCTTCCCTCTCATTTCCTGATCAAACGAAGCTCGCCTATCTTTCCGGGATGGTGAGGGGCGAGGGGATTAAGATATTATTAGAAAGCCATATTCCCACAGTCAAAAAGGAAGAAAAAGGGGAAAAAAAAAATCTCAGTATTTAACGGAGCCGGTACTCTTCCGACAAAACCTTGAAAAAACCCGTGGACACCGGCCGGCAGCCTCCGCTGGCGCACCGCGACCTTGGCCCCCACGGGCGGCCCACAGACGGCCACTGTCCCGGGGGCTCGCCGCCCCCCGGTCACTTTCACAGCGCCCACTAACCGCGCCGCACTCGGGGTTACCCGGCACCCGGGTCGGGAGGGTCTGGGGGCAGAGGGAATGGTGAACGCCAGCGGAGCCCCCAGCAGGAACGCGTGGGTTGAGCCTCACTGCGCGTGTAGCCGTGGGCTTTCTCCCCCTTCACGCCCGCACCCACCGCCCGCGCGTTTGGCCGACACAAATTTAGTTTCCTTCCTCAACACAGCAACAAAGGGGGAGAGAGAAGGCTCACAGCAGACGCTTATTTTTCTTTTTTCTTTTTCCTTTTTTTTTTTTTTTAACTCAGAGATGGTGCGAGTACATTCTCGGCCGAAAAAAATCAGCCATAATTAATGGATTAAGTCGTTATTCTTGCTGTTGTTGTTATTATTATTATTGTTGTTGTTATTGAGCTAGCTATCCAGTAACAAGACGAGACCTAAACATTTTTTTCTGTTTCATAATTTCAAATAGAGTTAAGTGCTGTATCATCAGTTTTTCCCTTCGTCTGCCCCAGTTGTAAATAATGGCTTTGAGATTAGCTAATTACGGCGCATTAATCACTGATAGAGAGGAAATAAATCAAAGCCGAGTTCGAATTTTCAAACTCACTAGTAGAGAGATGCATAGCAACTCTATCTGCAGCAGATAGGTGCTGTTTAAATTACTGAGGCTAGAGAGTAAACCACATCCACGTCACTCTAAAAAATGAAGATTTTATTTATACATACCAGTTGTGCCATTAAGTGGAGGTTTGGGGAAATTTTTTCAGTCTAGTTTTGTAAAAAAGTGGTGCAGTCTGAAACCAGCAACGTTGACATGTCGCATTAATAAACTTCTCACAATAAAAGCAGAATATAGAGAAGACAAACAGAAATACGTGTGCGAGAGAGAAAAGGAGATATGCAGATAAAAGTTCTGTCGAAAAGACCCCTTATTATTTTTCCTGTGATTGGATTACACAGAATTCTGTATATATAACATATACATATATATATATAACCTAATACAATAACTAGTTACTGTATTTTTAAGAATTTCACTAGCCCTCACATCCTTCCTTCTATCCTCCTCACAGTACAGCACGTTTTGTAGTCAAGTCCTCTCAGTATTTTTAAACACTTATCTTCGGGGATGGGAGTTAGGAAACTATATGCCAGAAAGCAACAAGCCAGCTTCTAGGAGAAGAAATCATGTAGGTCTTCAAAAAAATAGAGCGTGCAGACGGAAATTCGGAGCCCTAGGCAGGAGACCTACAAACTCCCCATAGACATAGGCGGACACACACACGCGCACTCCACCCCAAAAAGCACTCCTTCACCTGGAGGCAGGCAGAGACCGCCCCCGCCCGGGTCCTCCCCAGCCCGCAGCCCTCCATCCCCTTGCCCTCGCCCCTATCCGTACCTTCGCCGGGCTCCGCAGCCCTGCCCGCGGCGGCAGCCACGTTCTCCTGTCCCGTGGCGGCCACGCGCAGGTGGCCACGGCTCCGAGTGCCGAACCCGCCGGATGACACCGCCTCGCCCTGCCTTTTAGTCAAGAAACTTGTAATTAATATCAAGTTACTCTGCGCACCGTATCATTAAAAACAGGCTGGGGAACGGCGCCAGAGCCCGGGAGCAGGGGATGGGGAAGGGGAAGGAGATTTGCGCACAGCTTTGTTTTTACCGCGGATTGCCCCGGCACGGTTTATAGCGCTAATTGCACCAAACTGATGAGCACATCGCTCTCGAGCGCGGTTTAAACCCGGAGCCTCATCCCCGCAGACCCCCGAACTCCGGGCCGGCGGAGCCCCCCGAGGTCGGACTGTACCGCGGCGGCTGCGCTGCCCCCGCGGGGGGAGCGCCGTGCCCCGGGCGGGCGCTCCAGCAGCCCCTTCACCACGCGGGCAGAGGCGGAGCAGCAGCGCGGCCACGCGGCGGTGGTGGGCACAGCCCGGGTCTTTCCCGGCACAGACCGTCCCGCGGGGTCCTGCTGCCACCTGGCGGGCCGCCTCCGAGTGCCACCGAGTGCCACCGAGCCGCCGCCGGGCCAAGACCGCCTCCGCGCAGGCTGCGCGCCCCTGCCGGCTACCCACGCGGGGCGTGCGGGAGGGTGACGGGCGCGTCCGCTGCCACCCTGAGCCCGGCCCTAAACTGGGGCATGATTTTACCGGGTTGTGGCAGGGCTCTTGAAGTCTGCCTGGCTAGTTTAGAGAATGGCCTTCCAGGCAGTGGTGAGAACAAAAGGGAGAAACCGAGGGGCCAGGGTAACGCATCCACACCCTCTGTTTCCGGAGGTGTAGTGTGCGCTTCTACCTCCTTTTCGGTGACCAGATTTGCCACACAATTCTTACTTTGCAACCAAGTGGAGCCTTTATCCAGGATTGCATTTTCTCCTTTGTGGTGTCATGGGAGCGCAGAGCATGTCAATATTAAATACAGATTGGATGAGGGTCAGAGATAGGGAGAGAGACAAGGGCAGGGGAAACATCATCCTCACTTCCTCAGTACCCATATAGTTATCCCTTGAGGAATCTGATGTATGATGATTGCAGAGTAAGAGGACTAAAAAGATCTGAATTTTCAGTAGAATAGTCCTTTGTTAAGAAATTCTGCTTAAGTCTTGAGCTGAATGAGTTCAGTGTTGCTAATACCTAGAATGTACAAAATACGATTTTACTTTTAAAGTAACAATGTTCTTCATATCTTCAGTGTTTGTATTTGTGCTGGTCTGAGATTAGTTAATTCTGCTTCTTATCTCTTTCCCTGAGCTGGCGATTTCAGAAGATCCAGTTGTAGCCTCCAGCCAGGCCGGGGATCTAGCTGTGTTCCCACAGTCCTGACAAATGAGTGCCAGAATAGAATGCCTCAGCAATTTAGAATCCAGGACCTGAACACAAGCCCATTTTATGAACCATTTAAGCTAATAAGGAGATATTGGTAATTTCCAGCAGGGGCCAAGATGGGTAACTGGTAAATCACTGCAGTTCAACTACGGCTCACCTGCCAGATATGTTGCTGTGCAAATGTATAGATCTTGAGGGCAACCAGATCTCCATGGGTCCTAGATCACAACAGGTTTTCTAAGTACATTTGCAGCACAAGTTAATGATTGTTTTGCATTATTAATAGTTTGATATAGTTAGTTATCATTAGCTTGGCATAATCAGTTATGAGAGGATTTTGTTCTATAGCAGAATTCCTGAGTGTGTTCCTTGCTTCTCAGAATGTATTACTGCAGGAATCACTTCTAATCACATGTAACTTGGGAGTCATTTATTATGCTCATTGAGGACTAGAAACCTGGAAGTCAATGGCACTGGGGCAGTTGCCTCTGCTTAGAATGTGGCTGTATGAACTAGAAACATCTGTAACAAAATTAATTAGCTACAGAAATTTCACTTGTCATTTCCCAGTAATCAAATAAAATGTAACATAGACCCTTTCTTCTTTTCTTTCCATCACTAATTCTTCTTTTCCTTCTGTTAAAACTGTTGCGAAAAAATTAGACTATGAAACTAATTATAGTAACATTTCTTCGGCTCCCTAGGAGAAAAATAAATATACCTATCACACATATATGCCCATATACATATAAGTGTCTATATATAGCTTGGGTGCAAATTTGTAAAAGTTATATAGTATATTAATCCATTTAGGCTATGGTAAAATATTTATTAAGGCAAGTGGATTATTAGCTATCTAGCACAACTACAATAGAAATAACAAACAATTTCTCCCATGCTTTAGATTATATATATTTGATTTATTCATTAATTCACAAATTAAATATTAATAAGAATCTCTCAATATGTCATATGTATGCTAACATATCACTAATTACCATTAATATACAATTACATGAGAAATTAATTTGGCCCATATGCTTGCTTACTTCAAGTCCAAGCTTGTGCCCCACCTGCTCTCTTTATACTTTGATTACCCCATATTACTGACATTTCCATGCTGCAATATTTGTCTTTCAGCCACTAATTTTTATCAAGATGTATTAGAGATCCACTAAGGATCTTTTCAACATTACCTCTATGTCCCCCAGGGTTTAGTTACCCTTCTGCTCTGTGGCAGAAAAGGCTGTTACATCATTTACTTTTATCCATGCTCTTTTTTTTTCCTGGTAAAGAGGGTTGTGGGAGGATCTTCATAGGGGTTCCTACCCCCTTTCCATCACTACCTTATCAGTTCTGCTGCTGAGACAATTCCCTGGGCAAAACGCAGAGAGTGCAGATAGTGAAGAGGCAGCCTTTCCACAGGTGAGGGCAGGAGCTAAGTGCAGCAGGCTAGCCAGTGTTGAACAGGGAAGAAGTGACGAGTACTCTCATAATGGAGAGACTGAGAAGGATGTGGTTTCATAAAAATCAAGAGTGCTTGGGATCAGGCCAGTTAGAAAGAGGCAGAATGCAGGAAAGGCCAGAGCATCTGCTCTCAGTGAAATATGCAAAGTTGAGAAAAAAGAAAAAGACTTCCTTTAAGAAGAAGCAAAGCTATACAGGATAAAATATCAAATCTAAGCCTAATACATGTCCATGTCTAAATTTGTATCTACAGAAAATACTATGAAGATATGTTTTGATACATTATAAATTTCCTAAGGCAAGTACCACCTATATTTGTGCAGTCCTGGGCGTGACTGGGGACTGTAGGAGGTGCCACAGGCAAGGCAGGAATTCAGGACAAACACATAATATTCCACAAAACTGTGAAAGTCTTAGGCCTTATGAATATCATCACACTACATGAATAATAGCTTTATTGAGAACTGCTGTCATTGATTCTTGCAATTGGAATATGAAATCTCTTGTATCTTGACAGGAAGTTCTGCTCTTCAGGCTTTTTTGCCCTTTCTCTTTCCAGTAGTGTTGGGGCAGTTCTGGGCTATTCTGGGCAAATCTAGAGTCAAAAACTAAGGAGAATTGTGAAGCGGGAAGATCCAGAAGATAATAGGAACCCTTGTCATTTGGCATTTGCTTAGGTAGAGTGTTTTTACAGGCACAATGATTACATCAGAAAAACACTTCTTTTAGCTTCCTTACAGAATTTAGATAGGCCTAAACAAAATCCATTAATTGTCCATATGAATAAAAAAAATAAATAAAGCAAATCAAAGCAAAAAAATCAGAAGTTTGCTGTCTTCTTGAAAAGTCTAAATATTTCTGCTCTATTATTGCATGCCCAGTGACATACTTCTCAACCAGCAGGATAAGTGAGACACAGAATAAAATGAGAAAAACACTAGTAAGTTTAACAGTTCATTGCTAGATGTTTCCATGTGGAAGAGAATCAATTATGTACCTCTAAATTCACATATAAATTAAACCCTGAAAACAGCAAATGCATTTAATGGAGATTACTGCTGTATAAAAACAGCAGCTGTGAAAAGAAGGAAGCTTATAGTATCTCCCCTAGCTGCAGCTTATTCACAGACCGTGCTAGCACTGTGAGGTTAGGCTTGTTATGTCTTAGGCATATGTAACTGGGAGCTTGTGAAACCCAATAGTAAAATTCAATTACTGCAAATTCATCCTAAGGAAGGAAGACAGAACAGAGCTGACAGCACTGCTGCTGAGTCACTAGGTAATGTCTGTGCTTTGGTCCCAATTACAGAGAGGCTGGTAGCTAAAATTACACAGGACACTCTGACTGTCCTAGTGTTTGTCCACAAGAGGTTCTTCATCTTGTGTTGTGCTGAATTTCACAGCACTACAATATGTTATAGTAAGCTAATTTAAGGCCAGGCAAGTCCTTCTTGTGTGTATATAAAAATGGCAGACTTAGTGAAATGCCCACAAAATGCAATAAGCTAATGCTAAATTGTATTCATCAGCCCTAAATGTGGGGTAATCATTACAAGGACCTGTTAAAACTGTTTAGTGCAGAGTGGTCATGGTGTAAAAAACACCCTCACAATTTCTTCTTAGCAGCCATGCCAGCTAGTACAAATTAATTCTGTATGTTGTATTTGCAAGCAATTTTTTTTCTGAGAGTAAGGAAAAGAGCTGTTCCTTTGCATCAAATCACTAAATATGCATTGCAAAGTAAATGAATCATCAAAGAAAGTAACTAAAAGGGATGCATTATGGTATATCTGAGTGCAAAACTTTACAGTAGTCTTGTACAGTATCAATTCAAGTCAAAGTCTAGGCCAGACATAAAAAGCAACAGCACAAGAAGGTGGTTCTCTTGAACAACAGTCTCCAAACACAGGTTGGGCTAACTGGAACCTTGAGACCAAGCAACATCTTTAACATCAGCATGTTAAAATATTCAAAGAAGTACCATATATATCCCAGATAAAAGGCTTTTACAAATTAAAAAGAAAAAAAAGATTATTGCTAAAATTTGACCACAGGATCAAACTAAGTTTAGCTGTGATTGGGAGGCAGCCAATAAGCTGTATTTGGAAGTGATGTATCCTGGACAACCTCCATAATATCTGGAAGCACAGACAACCCTATCACCATTTCTACCACTAATAGAAATATAAACAGTTATAGTGCTTTCTTTCTGCTTTCCTAGAAATGTTCATTCTAACTCAGTCTAACAGTCAGCTCAGTCTCCCTTACATGTTAAGACTTCATCAGCATCAACATTAACTTCTCTATACAAACAGTCAGCATTGAAACGTAATTGAATTTAGCTACCTTGTTTTGAGAATCTGTCTCACTAATGAGAATGCTAAAGATGTTTTCTTTAATGACAATTATTTTCTTCTGTCCCATTTGAAGTACAAAAGGGATGTTGTACAAAGTGGTGTTCTGAGAAACTGTACAATGAATAATGTGTGGGTTAGAGTTTTAGCTTGCGACCATCCTAGAGTTGAGTGCTGAAGCCTTTGAGTTAGACATAAAACACCCCTGACATCAGCATTTCCAATTGATCCTCCACCCACCCCCTTGGCATGTTTAAGGCTTGTTACAAGGCACCCAGTGTTCCTGGCTTTGGCATGAGACCAAGCTGATCTGTACTGACAAGGCTGACAGAATTTAGGACATGTAAAGAAACAGAGAGAGTGAGAATTAGCCTCCTAGATCTGAGGAACAGGATTACTTTTCCTTGTGACTTTCCCAAGGTTACAAAGGAGGCAGGTGAGAAAACAGGGAACTGAGCCCTGGCAGCACAGCTCTGGTCAGCTGTGCGGAGAATGTGGAAACAAGCAGCCTGTGGGGACTGTGGGGAGATGTTTTAGCTTGTGCCACTGCTAAAGGCAGAGCACATGAGGACCTGGAAATAAGTCAGTAACAGTCAGGAGGAGTGCCAGGGTTTGGCTGGAAGCAGAACCCAGTTTCTCTTTCCCTTGCTTCATAGCTCCAGTCTTCAAGTCCCCATCCTGTATATC
This sequence comes from Neopelma chrysocephalum, assembly GCF_003984885.1. Taxonomy (NCBI): domain Eukaryota; kingdom Metazoa; phylum Chordata; class Aves; order Passeriformes; family Pipridae; genus Neopelma; species Neopelma chrysocephalum. The sequence continues at coordinate 396,507 of NW_020925093.1, forward strand.
CAATCTCTGCTCCATCCCATCCCTCCACTTCTGATCCACCTTCTTTTGGCATTGGGACCAGCTGAAATGCTTTCTCCTGCCTGGTTGCCCCTGTGCAGTTTCTTAATTCTGAATGACATGTAACTTGCCTGCATAGGCACTTGGCAGATGAGATCTAGGCAGTGAATTCCTGTCCTAATTTCTTCTCCACTTTTTTGTGAGGTAGAAGTATCCCAGCACTAATAGAATAGTGGTTGTATTAGACTAAAATCTGACAGTTTGCTAAAGCATTTAATTCTCAGAATGTATTGTAAATACTAGACTGTATAATTCATAAATTCTACAACTCACCTATAATATATATTTGTGAGAATGAAGCACCTATGGAGAAGTTATTCTCTGTTAAAAGCCACAGGATTTTTTTATTAGGAACTGACACTTTATGTGTTTCTCATAAAAATTCTGGCACCTCCCACCTTTTTGGCAGTAGTTTTCTCTTTCATAATATTCTTGTATGCTACAGATGATAAAAGAGATGGATTAATTTTAATATTTTATAAGTGCATTTTCTTCCAAAAGCAGTTTGAGCTCAAAGGTCTCTCTGGGGATAGAAGTCTTACTCCTGCAAGATTTCAAAGGGAAAGAAGGAATGGAGTATCTCTCTAATCTAAGAAGGTGAGGGAGAAAGGGTTGGTAAAGTTTTGCATACATTCATTAGGACAAGCATCTGCACTTTCTGATGGTTATCGCAGATGCTGGTCCAGATTTCTGGAAAAACATCTGGTATTTTTCAACACCCATAAACATTATTACCTATTATGTGGAAATGTGGATTAAAATAATTGCACAAAATCCAAAGGTATAATGACACAGTATCAGAAAACTAAAGTCCTCACACAAGTAATAGTGATCTAAAACAATATATTCCTGGCTATTTATCTGTCATTCCTATTGACAGTTACTTTCTGAAAATAATCCTTTTTAAGTCAATCTGAAGTTGACTGAAAAATCTGAGTACTTTGCATGGTTGCCTTGTTTAGAGTTTCCCTGTGTGAGAACTGTCAATAATGTTATTGCCAATCTACTCCACCATTTCTCAAACATCTGGAATTTTTTAATTTCTTCTTCTCCACAGCTTTCTGTGGAGAAACTTTCTTGAGGCCGTTCAAAGCAGCAGCATCTCCTAACCTCTCGTTGAGAATAATCTCCACAAATCGTGTAGCACCTGCCTTAGGAGATGCTGCTTCCATCCACCATGTCCAGAATTTTCCACAGCTAACAGTTTTTTATTATCTGCTAAGGAGTGATGTTGGCAGCACTTTCTTGTAATGTCACTAGAAGAGCAGTAGTAATGATTTAAAAGCCAGGAATTTTGAGTTATTGCTTAAGGTTCTTGATTAGCTAGGTACTGTATTCTCCTCACTTTTGTCTACAAGAAAAGATGTATTTATGGGAAATTTTCCAGGTGTCTCTTCATTTAAATGAAGAGGTCACATTTTATTTGCTGCTAAACAAAACAGTATGTTAAATTGTAGATTATTGTACCAAGTGTGTGTGCCTGGATGACACTTCGCAGAAAACAAGTCAAGTGCAGACTATAATTTGTTTCTTCTTGAGAGCCATCTTGGCTCAGAAAAGACTTTTTCTTTCCAAGTGGTAAAGATTTTGTAAAACACTTTTAGTGTTGTATTCTCTGTATCATAATTTCAAATGCTTTCTGCTGACTCTTTAAACATAAATCAAAGTATAGCAAGAGAATTTTCGCCTAGCAAAGGCCTGGAAATCAATTCCTACTGGATTAGAGTTTTAAAGGAGACATATTTGGTTTTGTGATGTTTGACTTTCATGTGTACATCTGCCTCTTCAGTTTAACCGCTGCAGCTGTTAATGCAACTATATAATCTAAAAGTTGTGACTTAAGTACTGATCTCACACTTTGGAAGTTAAAAAATTTAGTTCTCTCCTTTGACACAGAAAAATATCATGCATGGATGTGCTGGTTTAAAAGTTAACCAGCAAGGGAAAATGAACTCAATTCAAAAGAGAGATTTATAAGTCAGAATAACAATTTATTAAAATAATGCAGTAAGTACAATTATACAGACAGACAATTGGTTTTAACCCACAAAACCCAAATGTATAAACCAGCACCCTAGGGTATGAACAAGAGTGGTGTACCTTGGCCCACCCCCGAGTCCAAAGCAAAGGGAGAGGGAATAAACCTGCTGGTGGGAGAGCTGCTGCAGTCTGGTCAGAAGTGGTGATTGCAGTCCAGTCGAGGGTGGTGGTCTCAGTCTAGTTGAAGGCAGTGGTCTGCTGTCTTCCTCTGGATCCCACGAGAGAGCCTCAAGGCTCTGAAACTCCCAGTTATATACTCTCCAGTTCAGGCGGGAGTGCTCAGTCCCTCCCTCAGAGTAGGGAATTCCATAAAAGGGCATGCGGATGCTCAGTCCCTCTTCCATAAAAGGGTATCAGAGCGGGGAATTCCATATAAGGATATCAGAGCGGGGAATTCCATAAAAGGGTACAGGAACATCTTCCCACCTTGCAGGCCTCTACTGACAGCAGTTTTTGGGAAATGGCATGGAGGCTATAGAATACACAGTTTTGGGTTACACCCATCCAGTGATGAATTGGTCCCAGCCATTCTAACCAGGACAATGGACCACCTTCATCCCATCTTTTAGGAATATTAGAAGGTATAGTTTCACCTTGTATAAACAATTAAAGATTACAGGGTAGATAGCAATCTGAAAAACTACTGAACAGCAAGAGGAGTGGTACCTTGACATAAAGGGACAGGTGGGACAGCTTGATGAAACAGTAAACCACCTGGCCAGATCTGCAGAAGCTCAAACATTGCAGCTAACCACAAGCTTTTTCTTCATGGCTGTACCCCAAGGGTTTGAGCCCAGACCACAAAGAATATTCTACACCTCTCTTGAATTTGGAAGTGGTGCCACATGTAAGGGTCCTGATGCTTTTTTGGTAATTCATTTATAACCATCTTGTTCCTGTGGCACCAATAACTTGGATTTACTTTATTCTTGCAATTAACTTGCAATTGTCTCATAAGCTCCAGCACAGAAATCAGTTTCATTCCCTGTAGGTCTTATATATAATCTAATATTAGATAAATTATGTATAACAAAATTAGTGCTTTCCTTGTTAAGATAAAATGGAACAATAAGATATGTTTAGGGTTTTTTTGTTTTGTTGTTTTTTTTTTTTTAAAAAAAACTACCTTCATAGAATTAGGGAGTCATAGGGAAGAAAAAGCCTTGAAAGTCATCTAGTCACCTATATGCCCCACAGTAAAATCAATTATAACCACATTATTTTTGAGAGACATTTAGCTAACTCATTTTTAACAGCCTCTAAGGATGAAAACTTCATGGGCTCAAATGTGTCACTATTTATACAGTTGGAAAGTTTCTATAATGTCCAATCTGAGCAGAGCTTACTAGCACTTCACAGAATCACAGAATGGTAAGGTAGGACAGGAGCACTGCAGGTCACCTGACCCAACCTTCCTGCTCAAATATGTTACTCTAGAGCATGTTACTCAGGATTGTGTCCAGAACATTCTTGAATATCTCCAGTGAGGGAGACTCCACAATGTCTCTGGGCAACCTGTTCACTCTGTTCCAGTGCTCAGTCACCTGCATAGCAAAGAAGTTCTTCCTCGTGTTTAGGTGGAACTTCCTGTGCATCAGTTTCTGAACATTGCTTCTTGTCCTATTGGTTTGGCACCACCAAGGGGAGCCTGGATCTATCCTCTTGGTACCTTTTCTTCAGATACTTACAGACATTGATGAGGTCCCCTCTCAGTCATCTCGTCTTGAGGCAGAACAGACCCAGCGCCCTCAGCCTTTCCTCGTAAGTGAGGTGCTCCAGTTCCCTAATTACATTCATTGCCCTCTGATGGACCTGCTCCCAAAGCTCCATGTCTCTCTTGTCCTGAGGGGCCCAAAACCAGACACTCCAGGGGAGTCCTCACCAGGGCTGAGTAAAGGGGCAGGATTGTCTCCCTGGACTTGGTGTCAATCTTCTTCCTAATGCATTTCTGGACACCACTGGCCTTTTAGGCCACCAGGACACACTGCTGTGTCATGGACAGCCTGTTGTTCACCAGGACCCCCAAGTCCTTCTCCAGAGAGCTGCTTTCCAGCAAGTCAGCCTGTACTGGTGCCTGAGGTTATTCTTCTCCAGGTGGAGGATCCTGCACTTGCCTTTGTAGAATTTCAGAATGTTTCCACTCTGCCCATCCTTCCAACCTCTCAAGGTCCTTCTGAAGGGCTGTACAGCACTCTGGAATGTTGGCCACTCCTCTCAGTGTTTTATTTTCAGTGAACTTGTTAAGGAGTCACTTTATTTCTTCATTCAAGTCACAAAGTTAAGCAATACTGGATCCAGTATCAACCCTTAGAGGGGGTTTACCTTTCTCCAGATCTTCTCCCTGGTCTCCTGGGTCAGGGATTCCTGAGGCCACATCAGTGAAGACTGAAGCAAAAAAAGATGTTCAGTCACTCTGCCTTCTCTGGAACCTCTGATGCAGGTGTTCCTGTTCCTTTCAGTAGCAGGCCCATATTTTCCACAGTATTCTTTTTGTTACTGATGTATTTGAAGGAACCCTTGACCTCTGTTGAAAGATACAGAGTACAGATCTTTCTCTTCGCAAGAGCTTTTCTGTAAGTATTTTTGTTTTCCCTCATTCACCTCTTCTTTGGCAAAACAGCATGAAAGGAAATACACATGCTGTTTAATCAAAACAGTTTACTTTTTAAGCTAGGCTTATGTGCCAAAATGAAGAGAAAGGATAAGAGTGCTAGAAAGACTACATTAAACATTCAAGCAATATATTATGGAATGAATTACTACCTTTGCCATACCTTGTCATAGAGGCCTGCAACTCATTGCATGTGGGATATTATTTAATTTAATGTCAATTCAACACGCAGCAACAAGCTTACAGGCATGAATGATATTGCCAGCTTGGTAGCACTGGAAAGATCTGTCTTCTGACAGTTTGTATGTAGCTTACTAAAGTGATTTCTCTTTGGTCTCTAAATTATTGCCAATATCAGAGTCATAGCAAACCTGTAATTCTGTCCACTTGCTAATAACGTTATTTAACCTGAAAACAACTAGCTACATGATGAAATTCACTGTATTTTTTTCAGAATCTCTAATTGTTTTTTGAGGTGATTTTGGAGGCCATAAAAACATAGCAGGTAAAGCAAAATGATGGCAAGGTGCGAGATTTGCTGGTAGCACAGGGTTTATCTTCCAAAAGGGAGAAGCTGCCAGACTTGCCCTCTTGGTACTGTTAATATGCAGTTCAGGGCTAAAGCATAGCTGTGCTGTTTGGTACTGTGTGACTTCAAAATCCTTTGAAAAATCAGTTATGAAATCATGTCTTTCATGAGTTTAGGTATTTGGAGGAGACTTAAAATATTATTTGTACCAGAGAAGACTACAGACATCAGTATTTCATATAGGGATCTTTTTCTCTTATGTTTGCAACTGGAGGTTTTAGCAGCTGCTAAGGTTCAGATTGCATCCAATTAACTTCAGTTCTGAGTACTCAAAAATAACTAATGTATCATGCACTATAGTTCTCATGAGCCTAACTCTTTGTTGCTTCTTTCTTTTCCTTTCTTTCCAGCAAGCACCTTCCCCCACATGTCAAGTTGACTCTACAGTCTCATATTTCAGTTACACTGGTTTGAGGAAATTACATGTTGCGTTGGAGTCTAAGAATAGAAGGTGCTCATCAGACAACATTTTTACAGAGTGCTAATCATCACCACAGTGTGCTGATTTGGTACTCTGAATTTTGACCACTGCCCTGGTCAATCACTGGGCAGTTCTATTCATCAACTATTCTTATGGGTTTGTTTCCATCATGGTCACCTAGATTAAAAAGAAAGAAGGGAAAAGAGGACAAAAATAATCAAAATTCCTGCCTCCAGTGAAAAGCATTCAGCATAACGTGAACTAATAAAAGCAGAAAATAAGCTATGTTAAAGGAGAACACACATTCCCCCTGAAAAATCCAGTCTAGACTATGAGAAAATATATACTATGAATAGATGATGAAATCTGATTTTATCAAATAGAAGGTTTGTTTCTAAAATAGAAGTACCTACTTATTAGAAGAATTGTTTTCTTTCTTCAAAGACATTCATGGATGGACAAGTTATATTTTCTGTGTATTGACATTCTGTACAGAAATGAACTTTGGATAAAGAACATTATTTCTTACCCCTACTCAACCAGCAGAGTTACTGTGATTGTAGCTTAAGTTACTGCCACTGTCAAAGAACACCTACTCACATTATAAAGAAACCTTATAAATATGTTGGACAAAAGCATTGAAATTCTGGTACACTAATATTCTTTTATTAATATCTCACCTAGTTTTGACAAGTATGAATAAGTATACTTAATAAATAAGTACATATCAGGCAAGAATACAGAGAGACATATAGATGTATAAAGTGTATGTAAGAAGACTACAGATTCAGAAACTGTGTTCCTACCCATTTCTCCATAGTTACAACCTCCCACAAAGTATCATTTTTCCCTAGTTAACCTTGGTTTCCTAGCTGCACTGAGTATATCTGATGTGCATGCCACATGGAAAGGCATTCCCTTCCTGAGTGCCACAGTTTTGTTCTGTCTTGTCAGACTACATAATGATTATTGGGAACACCCAGTAACAGGTATTTTCTTCTTTTATGGATTGCTGTCAGTAAATCAGTTCATTCTTAATGGCTTCTACATCCTAGCCACACTTGATGGGGAAAAAAAGTTGATTGGATTCCAATACGAAATAGAGTTGATGAGATTTCAAAGAATTTGCTCATTCCTGACAAAAATACTTGTATGCAGATCCTTTTTTGGGATCTTTGGCAGTAGCAGGAGTGTATCCCAGACCTGACTGAGCTTTCTTAGCAGTCTGAGTGTGAGTCTGCCCAAGTCAAAGTTAGTGTCAAGAATACCATCCCATGGGAAAATGTCCATTTGAGTAAGGAAAATTTCATATTTTAAATAAATAAGGACAATTCCCAAATGAAAGTATATCCTTTGTGGTGGATTTATGTTCAATATTTAATTGAAAAATATGGGAAAAGGAAGACAATTACCTTAATGAAGAAAATAAAAGGATAAAAATCAGAGCATCACCTAGTCAGGCCTACTTGCACTATGAAACATAAAATATTGTGCCCCGCTCGCCAAATCATAATACAAGTCTAGCTTGAAAGGAATATTTGGACATGATAGTTCATATCCGGTCTGAGGCTGGGGTAACTTGAAAGTACAGTGAGGTTTTTTAGGATCTTGTCCATCCAAGTACTGAAGCTCTTCATATATGGAGATTCTTATGAGGTACTCACCTTTCTAGTTCACTTTTTCTTTCATCTCATTAAAAAAAAAAAAGTATTTATTGAAATATTTTGTCATTAAGCTTCTTCTAAGTGGTTTGTTGTTTTGTTTTAAAAAAGCTCTCATTTGAGTATTACTTCAGAGGTCTCACAAATGTAAGCTGTTCATTTTGAGTTATGACTAGCTGTGCATTCTACCTCATCATTAGAAACCAGAGTGTGTAACCCCTGGCCTTAGGTTGGTAACTCATCCGAGTTTTTAAATAGTTCATTATCCCAAAGAGTATGAGTCAACAAAAACAATTTTTAATGCCAAGGAAAAGTGTTCCAAACAGGAATAATTATATTCCTCCTTCAGGAAGAAAAAAAATGTGATATCTATCTTCATTCTTCAAATATTACTGTGCTTAAATTGCAACACAAGGACTTCCACTACCTTTTGTAAGGTAGTTATCAATTGTAAAGTGACTTCACATCTTTCTCCATTTAAGTGTGTAGTAAATTTGCAAAGCCCAGGTACTGAAGATTGCCAAAACTCCTTCTGCCTTGGTGCCTGGAGCCAGAGGACACAGGTAGTAATAGGCACACTGAGGGACTGTGCCCAAAAGAAACATCACACTTCTAAGCCTAAAGTGAGCCTAGTACAAAAGGGGTGTCCTGCGTCGTAGTCAGAGGAACCTGGATGTTCGTTCAGGATTTCTAGGCACATTGCAGAGGTGCTGCTACTGCTCTGGGACATTAGAAAGCTAAATGTGTTGTAGGGCATTCAGTGACATTTAAAAGCAAGGAAGGGATAAGGAGTGCAACATCTTTAGCCCAGTGATGTTCTCTGATGGCACAAACTCTTCTAGCTTCCCCCATGACCTGTGACAGCTATGCTGTTTTCCAGGATGCCGCAGAGCTGTAACAGAAGGATGCAGCAGCATGCTGCTCTATGTTGCTGATTTATATTCTAGGATGAAATATTTTAATTGAATTATTGTGAAATTAAAATATTATAATTTTCAGTAGACAACAGACTAATTGGACATTAGAGGGGGAAAATGAACTGTGACTGGGGCAGCAGTTTAGTACTGCGGGAAAATTGCAGTAAGCCTAATGAGGTGCTAAAAAGCAAAATGAAAGCAGTTCCAGCTAGATAGTTGATTTAAAAACCCAGTTGCTTTAGGGCTTTCATGTAAAATGTATCAAACCCATTCTTATCTACAGCACTTTATCTGTTATTGTCAACCACTGTCATGACAGTGTGAGCTTCACCAAATGAGCACAAAGACAAGGGGAAGTCAAAGTTAATTTAAAATACAGCATTGTAAAAAATTAAAATCTTATTTAAGCCTTGGTCAAGTATAGACTCTGTTTTACTGTATTAGTTCTGAAAGTAATGTGACAATTTGAAATAAACTCTGCAAGGCCTTGCTATTTCATAAACCAAATATGTATACACAGAGTATCTTCCAATATGGCTGTCTAAGTTACAGATAAGAATAATATTAAATATTCACCAAAATAAATGCATTTCTACATTTACCTGGTATAGGACATTCATATAGACCTCTGGCTTAAAAGCTTTAAGGCATCCTAGTTTTCAACATTTAGCTCCATTGCATTTATAATTTCTTTCTTAATATCTGCTGTGGTATCTGCTAACTGATTTTAAAATAGGTTTTCTCAAGCAATTATATTCCTGGGTCCAGCCTGATCACTGAATTCATTCTACACTCAGGAACTAGCAAACACATAGGTATAGATTTAACTGTACCAATGCAAATAGATTCACTGAGGTTTTTTGTGGCTAGAGCTGGACACAGTCAGGAGTATTCTACAGGATCTTCCCAAACCTCCGCTATTTCTGTTTAAGAAGGTGTAGGAAGATGAAGAGAATGAGTAAGGCTGATGGTCTAGGACTCAGCAAAAGGAATTTCAAGGAAGGGGGGTTGACTGCAAATAGAAAGTGAGATGAGAGGTGTGTTCTACTAATTTACTATATTTGGAAAAAAATTAAAATCATGGCATGAGTCTGCACATTTTTCACCATCTTTTTGCATATTGGACATGCCTTGTAAGAATGATTTTTTAATTAAAAAGAAATGACAGTGAACTGTTGGTGTATTGTAAAGCCAGAGCAAGTCTGACAGCATAATACATGAACCAGTCAAGGGAGGAATGACTGAACTTGGAAAGAAGATTGTAGAGTAAACAACAAATCATCTTGGCAGTATCTCTCCCCAGAGATTACCTTACCTCCAGGTAGACAAAGTCCATCCCTGCGATACTGCCGAGTACCATCATGCTGGTGGCCATCCCTGGCAGGTGACGCAGCGTTATGTTTCAGCAAGAATCAGGCATACTCTGCTATTCCATGGTGGTGCGAGCCTGACACCTACTGTGTGCTGCGGCTCAGAGGCAGCACCTGCACAGCCCAGAGCTGCTTTCCAGAAAGACAGCTCTCTTAGGAATTGATATAACTATTCCATTTTCTTGGAACCCTTTTTTCACTGTACCTTCTGAGCCAGCAAGTATTTCTCAGGTAAACTGTACATCAGTACTGAACAGTTTATAATAATTTCAGATTTTATCATGAGGAACTTCCAAGTTAAATGTACTTCTAATTCGTAGCTAAAAAAACCCCCAAAACAAAAAAAAAACATCAAAATCAACAACAATGAAAAGTTTATTTCAGTCTGCATATAAGCTATTTACACCTGTGACTCAATGAGCCAGAGTGACCTGGGGAGTTCCCAGACCTTGGGGTCTAGAAAGTAAGTCATACGAGGAGTGGTTGAGAGATTCGGGGTTGTTTAGTCTGGAGAAAAGAGGACACAGGAAAGACCTTATCACTCTCTACTAGTACCTGAAAGGAGGTTGTAGCAAGATGGGGTCGGTCTCTTCTCCCAGTCAAGTAGTGATAGGTCAAAAGGACAAAGTCTCAAGCTATGCCAGGGGAGGTTTAGGTTGGAGAACAGGAAGAACTTCTTCACTGAAAGGGTTGTCAAGCATTGGAACGGACTGCCCAGGGAAGTGGTGGAGTCACCATCCCTTAAGAGAAGACTGCATGTGGAACTTAAGGCCATATTTAACTGACCAGGTGGTGATCAGTCAAAGATTGGACTCAATGGTCTTGGAGGTCTTGTTCAACCTTAAAGATACTGTGATTCTATGACCCAAAGGAACTGGTCCTGGACTCTGCCTGACCCATGTGCTCTCCACTACATGAAGATCTAGAACTAGCTAAGCAGGAATATTGTACATTGGATTTCAGTGAAGCTACATGAATCCAGGTGGAGATTTTGAAAATGCTGCTCTGTCACGTCTTCAGTAGAAAGATACTCAAATGTGTTAAAAAATTTAAGGCAAAGTGTCCAGCTCAATTCTAAAAATAAACTGTAAGATAAAATTTGCAAAGTAAAAGAGCTTAAAAAGCCTTTAGGAGCACCAAGGTACACAGTGGGTTCAAGAGAGGAAATTCAGACTTGGATCCTAACTGCTTCTGAAGATTTTAATTGTTTTTTATTTATGATATTAAGGTGCCTAGATAGAGTTGAAAACTTTACGCTCTTGATTAGGGAGCTAAGCATACAACTCCCACCTGGAATTCAGTGTGATTCTTATCTGGAAACAGCACCTCCTGACGCTGACTCCTTCCTTTAAATGTATGAAGTTTAGGGCTAAATTATTCTATAGATGTTCTTACCTTGTTCCACTGACAACAGAGAGTAGGTAATTAGACTCTTACATGCCATTCACATTAAATGACCTTATATAACCAATACCAACTCCCTCAAAATTGCCTCAGGAATCATACTAACCTAAAAATTAATCAGATTACTCACTACCAGAAGAGAGATTCTTGAATGAGATGATTTATTTCCTGGATGTCCTCAGGTGTTATAAAGAGCTTGTTAGACCCTAAGAAAGAATTTTCTTCTGAGAGATATTCTGAAAAAGCAGAACAGATCCAAATGCAAAAGACAAGAACAGAAAATCATATAAATTGACTTAGATTTTGTTGTCATAAAAATTTTTAAATTCTGTGATCACTACAGAGCTAGGAATCCGGTGCATGGCTCTGTAGAGCCTCAGTCTTCAGACTTATTTCTCATGCAGGCAAAGAGTAGGAGTGACAGGCAGGGGTTTTCTTCTGCCTGCTGGGACAAAGAAGAGTAAAAAAAGTTGAAAATTTGGCCCAATTTCTGTTAAAATTTTAGCAGAGCAGAATAACAAGTCAACGTGTACATCAATGCATTATTTTTAAAAAGACATTTGAAAATATTACTCCTCAGACCTAATCTAGACTACAACACAGTACCTGGTGCCATTAATCAGTTCTGCTATTTTCATAGCTGACACTGGGAATAACTTTGGATAGGTCACAGTTACTCAGACTGATACTTTATTGCAAAGGCCTAATGATTCACTTTAATAATTTTAAATTAATTCTCACTTTTCCCACATCCTCTGATTCAGTTTTCCACTTTCTGGTAACTGTCTTACACTTTTATCTCGATCAATAATGTTGTGAGTAGTCAGAGCACCTGACAGATGACAACATCTTTGCTATTTAAGGAGATCTCTTATGACATGGGACCATCTACTAGGGGCATTTTCTAAAAAAAAAGCTTTTACTTTATAATATACTGCAGATACAGATGGATAGTGATGTATTATGTGAAGCACTAAACAAAGAAATAAATAACAAGCTACAAGAATATTTTTTTCCTTCCTGTCACAAAACAATCTAAATTTTAGTATTCATTCTAGAGATGTCCTAGCCTCTTAGAGGCAAATTATGCATGAAATAATGCAATTAAAACTGAAATAAAAGATTTAAATGCAGCCTCCAGAGGCATCAAATGGCACCACACTGTCTCACTCTTTACTGCCTCTTAAAGTGATTGCTCAATTTGTAGGAAAATCTTTCATCCTTGCTCTTAGAATCTTCTGGTTTTGATGGCACTAACCATAATTCAGTTTCCCTACACCACAGGAACATGTCAACATTTCCTTCATCCCCCAGAATGAACAAGCAACTTCACAACCAAGTAGAACCATATTCTCTAGTGCAAGAAGGAGCAGCTTAAGGCCTGATTTCTTGACTGGTTTTCTCCAACTTTTTCAGAAAATATTCTTATATCCCTCTGGAGACTCTCAATTAGCACTTTTGTCATTGGCAGCCTTTGGAATGACTTTGAAAATCACTGATGCCACCACTGTGAAGTGAGGAATATTTGGGTGTGGTGGGTGCCGTCTTCACAAATACTGTAAATGTTATGTCTCCAACATTATCTACATTAAGAGTGAAAAAGACACACATATTTGCAGTGATGTAACAACTTGCAAAGAGCCTAAACTACCACTTTTTTAAACTTCCCTTACTCTAAATTGCTAATGAGTTTTGATGACGGACACTCAACACCCAGAAATACAAGCAAAATAAATGAACATTTTTTTCTGAAATCGCTTGTCAAAAACAATGGTTTCCTGCCACGGCCTGAAGGGAAAGGGAATAGGGATGCGACACTGCACAAAAGGGTTCTGACACAGTAGAAGGTCAGGGTGCAATGGCCAGTTTATTGGGAGGAACAGGGACTTATATAAGGTTTGGGTAAGGGGTGGTCTGATAACTGGGGTGGAGCATGGAATTGACAACTCAGGGTGAAACAGGACTGGGGGACAGGGAAAAGGTGGGAGGATTTTAGGGGTATCCAAGGGAAGGGACCAATGAGAGCTCACTCTGCACTGCGGCACCCAGCAGCCAATCAGTGAGAGATGAGTGGGAAAACTAGGGGAGAACAAGGGAGTAAACAACTTTTGGCAGAAAAATATGAGGGCAGGTCCAGGCAAGCCCTGAACAATATAAACCAGAGGGATTAACATGGGGATAATTGTGGGGGAACATTAAACGTGGTAAGAACTGGGGAATAACATGAAAGTCCATGACTTCTTAAATCCTTCGGGCCCCATACAAGTCCCTTCAGGCCTTGAATCTTTCCCAGTCATTTTGGTGATCCTCCTCAGTTTCCATAACTGGTTTCATTTGGGAAGGATAAATCATGGCAAAAGAGGAAGGAATTGGGTCAATGTTCAGTTCACAGGGCTTCGTAGTTTATCTACTGGTATATCAGGGTCGTAAATAACTTCACTAAAGTCTCTCTGACTGTAGTAAACTACATTGCATAACCACAGAAACTGATTTTCTCAACAAGTTTCTGGAAACTTCTCTTTCTGACTGTGAGCCATGAAGGGATATCATGACATCAGAATAACTTAAGATAGTGTAATTTGCAGCATAGAATACAGTGTTTGAGAGGATCACAGAGACACGTGATATATGGGAGGTCTAAAAATAAACGCCATGAACATTGTCAACATTGTCAAAGTAGCCCACAACGTCAGTGTTCAGCAGAAGGGAGTGGCATACTATTACCCAAAGTCTTGCCAACATGAATACTCAAACAGGGCACGCTGTGAGCACGGTCAAATCCAGAAAGTCCTGACTGGCCTCAGCCAGTAGAGTTTCTGTTTGCATGACCTGCATTCAGTGATGCAGAAACGTGTCTTATTAAGTCCCTGTGCAATGGGGTAGTAGAAAATTTTTGTCAGCAGAAGTTCACTGCAATTTTGGTCAGGTTCCAGTTCTGTAATGCTTGAACACCGTCATGTGACCATTCAAAGCAGAGTAAACTTCTAAAATGTTACACAAGAAAATGTCAGAAGCAATATCTCACATAGCAGAATAGTTAAACTGGCTTCCCATTCTCCATACCAACAGGCGCATGTTTGGTAAGCATTAGTTTGGCTGGTATTGACAGAGATAACAAAATTTATTTTTCAAGGTCTCCACTTTTTTAGCAATTTATTTAAAAGAGTTGAAATAGTTTAGCTGTTAAAAATGTCCCAAAATGAATGTTTTGTGCAATTATTTGGAATTAGATCTTTAAGGGATTTATAGGGCCCCTTCCAACCCAAACCATTCTAGCATCCTAAGATCTTTTATGTTGCTGTTATACTAGTATTTATGAAGGATACATGTTTGTGCAGAATCCTTTATGCAAGACTACTAATGCACTAGTTATTCTAGGTCTAAAAGTACAACCAATCATATTAGCATATGAGCCAACTTGCTAATTAGTATGTTCCAAGTAACAGATCTGAAAGTATGATGAAGACAATGCACACAGCCTTTAACATCTAAGAATTAGGTCTTTGGCTCCTGTGGTCTAAATTTTCTTTGCTCATACAATGTTTTTCAGGCTTGTTAATAAAAATATTGCCTCTGAACGTTTCTGTCATTGAGAAATAGGCCCCAGAAAGCTGCAGGTCTCCCCAAGTGTCACAGAGTTTCTGTTGGAGCTTGCTGCATGCAAGATGAAAGGCTATTTTTCTTGCGTGACAGGATGGTAGTGCAAGGTGTGTTTGGTGGGCGGTTCTCTTCTTCCTCAGCAATTCCTGGATTTCTTGATTGTTTTCATCAAACCAGTCCTTGTTCTTCTTGAGGGAGAACCCTAAGGATTCTTCAGAGGATTGCAGGATGCTGCTTTAAATATGATGCCAAATTGTTTCAGGAGAGGAATCTGCAGAATCTGTGGAATGGTTATCGAGCCTTGTTCGAAGGTTTGCCTGGAATCTTTCTCTTACTGTGGCTGATTGGAGATTGTTAACTAGGAGTCTTCTCCTTGGGATACTGCCCCTTTTGGGTTTGAATTTGAGATTGAAATTGAGTTTACAGCACACAAGCCAGTGGTCTGTTTGGCATTCTGCGCTGGGCATCACATGGGTATAGCGGACATTGCGGACATCTCTCCGTCGCACCAAGACATAATCAATGAGGTGCCAATGCTTAGACTTGGGGTGCATCCAGGTTGTCTTCAGACTGTTTTTCTGCTGAAAGATAGTATTAGTGACGGTGAGCTGTTGCTCGGCACAGAATTCTAGCAGAAGTTGACCATTATTGTTGCAGTTTCCAACACCATGCTTGCCTAGTATTACTTTCCATGCTTCAAAATTCTTACCTACTCTGGCGTTGAAATCACCAAGGATAATGATCTTATCATCTGCAGGCACCTTTTGGGTAAGGCAGCGCAGGTCAGTGTAAAATTTATCTTTTTCCGCGGGGTCAGCTTGCAGACTTGGGGCATATATACTAAAGACGACAACGTGTTGCTTGTTGTTTAGTGGAAGGTGCAGGGAGATAATGAGATCAGAATGACCTGTCGGCAGATTTTCGAGTTTAGGAACAATAGAGTTTTTGATCATGAAGCCAACTCCTGACAGATGTTTTCCAGTTCTGGGCTTACCTGACCAAAAGAGTGTGTAATTGGCACCATGTTCTCTGAGGCTGCCTTTCTCGTGAAGGTGAACTTCGCTGAGAGCGGCAATGTCGATGTTGAGACGAGCCAGTTCATGGGCAATTAGGGCAGAACATCGCTCAGGATGTCTGCTATCCGCAGAATCAAGCATGGTTCTGATGTTCCAACATGCTAGAGTTAATTTAGCTACACCTTTGGAGGCAGGTGCATGCCTTTGTCTTTTGATCTTTGTGCAACCACATTGGAAGAAGATGCCCGTTGGCCTGTGGTTAACCAACCGGGTGAAGGTGGAGATGAGCTTTGTTTAGGCTACCTTTTCTAGGCCCCTCTCCGAGCGGAGCAAGCAGTGCTCTCCTTGAAAAGGCTGCTTGGTCGTTCAGGGTGCTGCCCCAAGAGACTGTTATCTCCGGTCAGTCTCAAATGACCAATATCCTGAACCGCCTGCATGTAGGGTTGGGTCTGCGGCTCCCAGTGCACCTTTTACCTGCCGTTTCGACCCTCGCCCGTCGCTACAGGGCTTTGTGAATGTGGGTAAAGCCTTCAGGCCTGCGCAATGGATTTTTTAGGTGAGATGCAGTATGCGCAGAACTGAACCCACCCTTTAATCCTGAGGTTCATCTGCCAGGGCCGAGCAAGCTTGGATGGTGGTAGCGAGGTCCTCAGGACGTAGGTTTGATTAGAGTGACCTTCTCTTAGCTGGATGGCCTTACAGGGCTAAGCGAGCTCCATCTGCCCGGGTTTGGGATGAGAGTTGTCCTTCTCCTAGGATGACTGCCAGAAGGCTAACGAGCTCATCCTGCCCAGGAATGTATTGTATCTGGCCCTATGGTTTTGACCTGTCTGGCATGGGCGACCCTATCGAAGGCATGTACC
Organism: Neopelma chrysocephalum; assembly: GCF_003984885.1. NCBI lineage: Eukaryota > Metazoa > Chordata > Aves > Passeriformes > Pipridae > Neopelma > Neopelma chrysocephalum. Next base: position 413,056 of record NW_020925093.1, read on the forward strand.
ATCGCCAGTGTAGCTCTCAACCACATAGGGGTACACAGGTTTCATTCCTATTAGAACGATGTGGACATATCTTTCATTTCCTACTTTGCTATCACCTACCTATATACAATCTCCAGGAAATACCTAGGAGCAACCCTATGTCCTGACCACCCTGTCAGAATGTAACAGAGCAAAGCAAATATATCCAGAACATGCCGAACCTAGGCAGTAGCCACAGGTGAGCCAAAAACAAACAAACCGACCAACCGTTCTGGCCCCTGTACCCATCCAAGGCTGGGGTGCCTTTCAAGGCCCCAGCCTGGCCGGGACCCCCAACATTCTAAAAGAACCCACTATCCACCCTGACCTTATCCTTCCCCCACTGTGTTACCACAGACTTCAGGCGCACTGCTCACCTGCGACATTTCATACAGCACTGCCCCGCTCTCCCACCCGCCAGTCAGAGGACCCGCACGGCCCACTCGACACCTTTTCCTCTCCTCACCCCCTCTCCCCCTCCCCCTCCCCCCCACCCCCCCCCCCCTCAAACCTGGAATGGCAAACCTCTGTGTGCTCTGAAGCTCCCCTCTCCTCTTCCACGGGGGCACAGTACCCGCCAGCAAGGCTCCCTCTCTCTCTCCTTTCTCCCGCCGTGGCCGTGCCCAGGGGCCAAACCGCAGGCGCGGAGCGCGCATGGCACGGCGGCGTCCAGCCGGGCCGGGGCCCCGTGCAGGCTGCGCGGTGCTTTCTGGCTGGGCCGGGGCCCCGCCTTGCTTTCCTTAGATGTATATTAAATATACAGATGTAAACTGCCAGGTAGGAATGACAGAGAAGATAGGACAACCTTCAGGTTTGGGTGGTTTAGTTTTATAAAGAGGTATTTTCTTACCCTAAGGGACTAAAAACAAGAGCAATCAACGTGTGGGGATTTGGTGGGCCACAAAGAAGAAAGACATTATAGTATTTGCAGCTGAGATCCACACACGAATTGCAGAGCATAGTCAATGCTGAGGCATTATTATCCCCTCTACTGTCAATTTTACTTCAGAAATGTTGCTTTGGTTCTTTCCAGAAGATCTTCAAGGGTCCCAGCTAAATTGAAATAGAAATTAAAAAAAAAAAAAAAAAAGAAGAAGAAGAAATGCTACAGTAGTTATACAAGCAAAGTATTTTGACTACTGAAACATATCCAGGTATCCTGGATATTAATGCAGCTACTAAGTACTGACGTAGAAACAAAAAAATTGGAAAAATATCTCTAAAGTATGACATTTTCTGGTGTTTTGATCAGGATTATCTACTTTTCTTTACAGAAAATTCAACTGTTTTCAACAGACACTGAAATGAGACTAATACAGGCATTGTCAAAGATTCTAGACTGTGGAGCAATTTAGTAATTAAAGTGCTAGCTGACATAGTGGTACTCAGGGCAACTGCTTGGAATTTCACGGGTAAATTCAGTATCACTACTGAAGTCATCGTCAACTGCAAAGCTTATTGTCTTAGAATTCCAGTGGTCTAGTAAGAAATTGCTAAGGTAATACTTAACTGTTTATTGGAAACTATTCAGGGTCTGCCTTATGTGAGCTGAATTCGATAGCTGTCATTAGAGCAATCCTTTAAGCAGTTGTCCCTTACAAAAGCAAAAGAAGACATATACTCATTAGAGATCACCATTTCTATTCTGGGTTATCAGATACATTTGGTATTTTGTCACTGCATGTTTTGTTGGGTTTTTTTTTTCCAATCCTCAAGGCAGAAGTGTGTTCTGGGAAGAATCCAGAGGAGGTGATACTACTTGTACCACCATTGTTATTATTTGATACCAACTGTAAATATTTGTGTTCCTAGCTTTAAGATCTACTTTTGAAACATGAATGCATTATAGTTATTTTATTGTTAATAACGTTATTATTCCTACTGTTTCATCCCTCCACAACTAGGTACTGTACAAGCAATTCAACAGTCATCACCTGTGGGGTCCACGTGTCGTGGCTGGTCTTTATACCCATAAGAAATGGGTACGCTCTTTGTGAAGTGGTGGAATCAAAGAGACTTTATTTAAATTTCACGCTCCCTTTTATCCCCTAATACCATGTGACCTCCTAACCAATAGGGTTGTCTATTTCGGCACATGCTCCCTTGGGCATCCCTGCCCCTGTATGTCCCCTTGTACCTTGAACACGACTGCACCCCTGGGATACGCCTCCTACAATCACCAAACTCCTTCTGCAAAGGCAGGGACTTGGCAGCTACCAGCATACCACAGTTCCTGCCATGTAAAACCCCAGGCAGTGCGTGGGGCACTTCAACAGAGAGATCAAATGCACTCTGTCATCTTAATCATTAATTTTTTCCGTATTTTAACAGAGAATGTCTAGTCTTTTTTGCAATGTGTCTCAGGTGTTTTGCAGTAGCTGAGCAACAGCTGCTGAGGAGCACTCACAATATTTTCCATTGTTTTGACTGAACAGAGTTGTGAAATTGCCCTGCTGTTTTATACTCTCTCAGTGTACGTATTATGAAAATCCAGGAGCACACTGCTCACTGATTGAGATTTTTCATTTTGGTCTGTTGGGATTCAGTTTCTGCACATTCATCCTGAGATTTAGAATCAGGGGCTTTTTTCAATTTATAATGATTCGTGTATCATGTTTTCTGTTTTTAAAAAAGGGATTTTCATTCTTCTAATATTGACTTGAAATCCTGAACCATTTTCCTGCTCACTTTCCACCTGTTTCTCCATGTATATTCTTATCTTCAAGTACAACTGCAATATACTTTAGATAATTTATTTAATTGATATTAAATTACAGTCTTTGTATTTCCATTTCTCATCTCACTACTTAATATGAATGTGGGATTACTGTCTTTAGAAGACATGCGAGCTTACCCTTTCAAAATAATTACTTGATGAGGCATTGCAAAGCCTGTTTTATTTTTACACAATACTGAAAACAAGTAGGAGACTCTTTGTGCCTGAGCAGGACTGGAAATTTATCAACCATGAATCCCGAAGGTTTGTGTACTCTTCATTAGTTGCAGCTTCCTTATGCATACCATGATGGTATCTTTACTCGATCAAGTTATTATATCCTGTTTTGAGATTGAGGAGAGAACGGGGCAGGGAGGAGAGGGAAAGAGAAGTAAAATAAAGAGAAAGGAGTGAACCAGAGTGGATGAAAGGATGCAGGAAGACATCAAAGTTGGATGGGAATCAGTCAGGATCTTTCTTTCTCTTAGCAACATTAGACGTGGAAGGTGAATTAACAGGCAGAAACTGAAAAGTGACTGGTTGTTTTTTTGAAAAAGGTTATATAAAAAACATAAGTAAAGGAATTGCATTCATATGGGTGCCAAGAAACTTGCTCCTAATAGATACACATGTCATATATCCACATCTTGCTTCAGGAACTCATTCTCTCTGAAATATACTATCTGATTTCTTTTTATTTACACTCTAAAACCAAACCAATCTTTGAACCAACATATAAAATATTTGTTTTCAAAGTGTGCACATGCACAATTCCAAAAGAATGCAGTCTGACCCTGCATTTCTACTAAAGGCAGGTCAATTTATTGAAGCAGCAACTACCTGCTTTCTTCATTTATCTTTCAGATTTCCCTTTCTACGGTCCATTAAAAAACGATGTAACAACTAAAACATAGATTTATAAATACATTTACAACTATGAAACGTTTCCTTTCTTAGACTCAACAGAAAAGCTTAAATCTATACTTGTTATTGAAAATATTTCTATCTGCTATCATTTAAATATGAAAGGAAAATAATTGTAAAGACTGATACCATCAGAGAGAGTTACATGAATTTCAAAGCAGATGTATAATTTGGTAAGAAGGATGTGACCTGACAGAAGTCTTTGTTTTCCTCAGTAGACTGTCTATAGCAATGCCTGGTAGCAGCTATTGTAGTGGGTTGACCCTGGCAAGGTGCCAGGCACCCACTAAAGCCCCTCTCTTACTCTCCCTCTGCAACTGGACAGACGAGAGAGAAAAAAAAAACAGCAAAGGATTCATGAGTTGAGATAACAGCTGGGAGAGGTCAGTGACTGATTACCTTCACAGGCAAAACAGACTCAAAGTGGGGACAGTACTTAAATTTATTACTAACAGGATAAGAACCAAAGAGTGAAAAATAAAACAATCTTAAAAACACCTTCCCCCACCCCTCCTTCCTTCCCTGTTCTCCCTCTTCCCCCCAGCGGTGCAGGGGGATGGAAATGGGGGTTACGGTCAGTTGTTGTTTCTGCCGCTGCTCAGAGAGAGGAGTCCTTCCCCTGCTCCCGTGGGGTCCCTCCCACAGGAGACAGTCCTTGGTGGACCTCTCCGGCATGAGTCCATCCCTCGAGCAGCAGCTCTTCCCAAACTGCTGTCCCATGGGTCACTCCTCCATGGAGTGCAGTTCTTCACGAATGAGCTGTACCGGTGTGGGTTCCCCACAGGGACCACAAGTCCTACCTGGGAAAACCTGCTCCAGTGTGGGCTTCCCTCTCCATGGGCTGCAGGTCCCTGGCAGGACCCTGCTCCATCTTGGGCCTCCCATGGTGTCTCCTTCATGCATCCACCTGCTCCAGCATGGGCTCCTCCATAGGCTGCAGGTGGGTCTCTGTACCCCGATGGTCCCTCATGGGCTGCAGGGGCACAGCTGCTCCACCATGGTCTGCACCACAGGCTGCAGGGGCTTCAGCTCCAGTGCCTGGAGCACCTCCTGTCCCTTCTTCTTCACTGACCTTGGTGTCTACGTTGTTGTTCCTATGTTCTCACTCTGCTCTTCCCTGGCCGGAATTCCTTCTGTGCAACGGTCTTCTGTTCTTAAATATGTTATCACAGAGGTGTTACTATCACTCCTGATTGGCTTGGCCTTGGCCAGCGGCAGGAAGTCTGTCCTGGAGCCAGCTGGCATTGGCACCATGGGAGAGGGGAAGCTTCTAGCAGCTTCTAACAGAAGCCACCCCTGTAGCCCCCCCTAACCAAAACCCAGCCACAGAAACCCACTAGAACTATATAGAAAAGAGTATTAGAAACAAGGTAAATATAGAGGTTTGAGGTTCTTTCCTGATTTACCCTCTTGGCTTCCACCTATAATGACAGTGAGCTGATGAACTACAGATTGAAGCAGGATCATTATATCATTTGATGGATTCACCCTCTCTTAATTTATCTATACCTATTTATTTTTTTAGCCTTCACAACATCCTGTGGCAATGCACTTCTGAATGTCATTTTGACTCATGTGGAAAGCATGTCATTTTTTGTGTTTGATTTTGTATATTTCATTGTCTACCTTGCAGTCCTTGTGTTACAATAATGATTCATAATTTCTATTCACCTTCTCTGTGGAGCTGATAACTTTACATAGCTTTTGCCCTTAAAGACACCTTTTCCACAAGCTGAAGAGTCAAAGCCTGTTTATCACATGGAGCATCTACCCATATATTCACCCTCCTGCATTATTTAATTATCATTATATATAGTTATATTTTTATATTTTTAAGATGCATAGAGCTCAGTATCTGAACAGTACAGACCACAGGTGCCTCTAGCACTGTGATCAATGTTTCACTCTGAAATTCCTTCCTATTCACTCCTATAATTTAATTTGTCTTCTAGATTTCACCTGAACACAGAGCTAATATTCTCAATTGACTGTCCAAAATTACCCTGCAGTTTCTTTCTTGTTGGAAATAATTTGCAAGTAATGGCTAGTTTTCCCACCTCACTATACATCTTTGAGGAAAATCTTCTCTCTTTAAGACCAAATTTTCCTGTGAAAACCAATTTAAGTTACTTTTATACTATTTGTTACTCATGGGAATATTTTCATTAATTTTGGTATCCCTGTACTTGCAGTCCTTCCAAAGATTCTGCTTCACTCACTGTCAACGGGCTTGGAATGGCCCTAGTGGACAGGTTCTTGCACATCTATCACTTCTAGGCAATTGCCTGTGGTAGTAAATTTCTGAGATCCTTATTTACCACTTGTCATCTACTTAGACAACAAGATGAGTGAAAGAATAATGCAGAGTTTTATGTATTTAACACTGTGAAAAATAGGCATACCCATGTCATCTCAGATCCTGCACAGCACGAATCATTTTGCTTTAGCCTGTAAGTCTTGTAGCAAGCTTGTAGCAAGCCTTACAGATGTCTTTTAGAAAGGTACATGTTCCTTGAATGAAAACTGCAGATAACTTCACCCCATTCCTATTGGTTACATGTGTTAGAAAGCTGAGTGTGATTTTGTATCCTGTTCATCTATTAGCAGTAAAATCATCTTGATCTTTCTCTGCCAGATTCTGGAGTTGTCTTTTAGCAGATCTACTTTCCTCTCTCCACCAAAGTATCACAAACACTACAGAGAACAGGAAATAAAATCTGTTCAGATCATTACAAACAGACATGTTTTGATTTTCCCTGGAAGGATTTCTTGTCCAATTACAGATTTCAAACATGTTGCAGCTGATGTTATGAAACCATGTAGAGTTAGCAACTATATATTACAAAAGCCTTTAAAAATCAGCCCAGATATCAAAATGGAGCCATGCAGGAAGCAGTGGTAACTATGTCTAGAGGAAGAAAAGGGACCAGGCTTTAAAGGCTATTACAAGAGTAGCTATTTTTGTTCCCAAGAAATTTACATAAACAGCTTTATCTCACTGCGATTTATCTCCTAACTGATTTATGTAATCCTGTAAATAGAATTGACCTCTCTCTGAATTACACCTGCAAAAATTTTGCCCAACAACAGTGGCTTTGAATTGATTTTTTTTAAAAAAGTTCTCACCAATACCATATACTTTTCATGCTCTCACAAACAGACCAGGTACAGGACGGAGGGTGGAATACAAAACAACACCTGAATGTCTGAGGGAAAGGAGGTAACAGAGACTCAGATTCCAAGACATGTTGGAGGAGAGAAAAATGAAAGCTATGAAAGTTGGAAAAGAAGCACCAGAGCCAGATATTTGTTACGAAGATGAAAACTCTATATAAGAGAATATGAACTGTTCTGAAAAAAGCGTTTCGGTTTTTATACTTTATTTTCTAGTTCATTGTATTGTTCCCTATGTGCTGTACCTCAAACCCTGATAAATTCCCTTGTCCCTCGTGGCCCTTAACCCCGTCCTCTCATTGGTTGAATTTTGCTACATTGCAGTACCCTTCCCTATATGGTTGTGCCATCCCTCTGTTTTGCATACTCTGCCCTTGCTCCTCCACAGTTACACCCTCTTTGCAGCGAGTTCTCACCCTACTCTATATAAGGTGAGAGGCATTTTAATAAAGAGGCCATTTCACTTTGGACCCAGAAGTGTGCCGACCCGTTCTTCCCATCTGAGCCATCAGACACTTTTCTTTTTATTTTTCTTTTCTTTTTTATTTATTAATAAGAGTTGACATTAACCTGCAGTGAAAAAACAGCTGTAAACTCAGAATGTTTGGGGTTTGTTGGTTTTGGGTTTTTTTTCCGAAGAACAAAATCTCTGTAAAATAAGAGGTTGGAAGTAGGAAAATAAATGTATTTTGTGCAGGCTAAAAAACTGCTTACAAATTAATAGAATGCCAACTAGATTTATTACTCTCCAAAGAGTTTGGAGGTGGTACATTAGATCAACTAACACTACTATTTGGGGCAGAAAAAGCAAAGAAAAGGTGACTTCTGGGGCCATGAAAAGATGGTATATGAACTGTTTTATGAGGACGGTGGTATAACTGATTCTTAGATGACCTGAGCAGTGTAGGGGGGGGAAATAAAACAAACACTCTGAGTGCAATGTTCGTCAGGTATGAATTACAGAGGCACAAGTTTACATTACATAAGTACTGGCTATACAAGTGTCAGTAACAGAGCTAATACAGTGCTTGGATGTCCTTCTTAAAAAGCTCTGAGCTGCACTGTAGATGGTCCAATTTCGTCCAACATTTTTATGGGCACCTACCAAACTAAAGAGTAGCTTCTGGTTTAAAGCCTGAATTTACACTCAGCACTAAGCTCTTGGAGGATAAGTTTTCTTTCCTAGAGCGAAATATAAACTTCCACTGGAGTGGAAAACCTGACACAAAAAATTCTGAAATAAAGCATTATATGTGGGCATGTTTCAGTGATTCTCAATGGATATTTCAACATGCTGTAGCACGGGGCTCCAAGAGTACAATTCTGGGGCACTGAGCCTCTGTATCCTGAGATCCTCCCCAGTTTCCATTTTCCTAGTGCCCTGACAGAGTCCCAGGGATTCCAGAGCACCCTTGGGACTTCTTTACTACAGAGTAGCACTCTGGAAGCAGAGATCCTTAGCACTGCTGGGGGCTGGCTGATTGCCTAGGAGACTGAAATTTCAGAACACAGTCTCCTTAGCTGTGCATTGCCAGTGTTTCTGCTTCTCTCTAATATTAAATCACAGGCAACAATACATAGAAACATAAAATCATCGAATTGGGCTGGAAGGTCATCTAGTTCTGAACTCCCTGCCATGGACCTTCCACTTGACTCGGCCTTGAACACTTCCATGGCTGGGACATCCACAAAGCATTCCTAAACTTTATTGAATTGCTACTTCCCAATAAAATTGATTTTTCTTCTAAATTTTCCCATGCAGTCTTTGTTCTGGGACAATAAGAAATCAGATATCATGATGTACACCAGCACCTAACTGGCTGCAGCTCTCCATGTTCATGCCCAGAAGTAATAAAATGTGTACAAATCCAGTTCTGCTGAAATCCAACAAACTGAAGAAATAAAATGTTTTTTTAAATGGAATTTAAGGTTCATAGACATCAAATGCTTTTGAAAACTGCACTCTTGATCTTTGGACAGACTGCAGAATTTTTCTCGCTGCAGAAGTAGTTGGAGGCAGTCTAACCCTGAGCATGATGCTCAGGTAGTCTCAGATCTTGCTGTGCTGTATAAGCTAAGATGAAAAACAAGTCTAAGAAATGGCCTCTTACAGTGTTTGCAGGGCTTCCACTAGTGTCCTGCTACTTCTCAGCACAATTTTCAAGATTAAATTTTGTCACCTCCGTTTCCCTCTATTTGCATAACCAGAAAAGGTGTTTTACAAGGGCTTCTGAGTAATGTGATACACTGCCATTATTCACTGCTCACACACAGACAATTGCTAGGCAGCTAAGCTAGCTCCCAGGGTGGCAGTGCCTAACTACTGTGTGTGACAGACCCTGATATTTTGGCTCTGTTTTTCTGAGTAAATGGTTCCTTTCAGCCATTATCAGAATGAAAGAGGGGAAGAACAAGACCAGAATTTCATTGCTTTTTCTGTTTCTTTCCCTTACTTTTCTTTAAATTCAGTATCTCCATAATTTAGGCACAAAGTCAAAAATGAGAACTGATGACCTTACTGTAATTTCAGATTTTATTTAAATACAGATTTTAGTGAAGGACATTCATTTGCCATGATGTGCCAGAAAGGTCTGTTCTGCTGCATGAACCTGGGTGGTACCTTTTCTTCATAAAGGGTAAGGAGCTCAGTACATCTCTGGCCCAAATTCCTGTGCCCCAGCAGAGAACCTTGAAGTTCCCTTGAAGTCTGGAGGCAAGAGAACACACTGGAGTTTTTGTTAGGCTACATAACTACATTTTTTAATCGCCCAATGCCAGCATCCAGAAATTGCTGCCACAAATGTAACCTTATTGTGTCAGACACCCAGATGTCCAGAATCACAAGCTTGGCACTTCACCCTCTATGTCACTTCTACCAGCCTACTGTTACCCCCACCTTTGCATTAATCACATTTTTTGCCTGGATATACTGGCTTTCAGTGGAACAGCATGTAGTACTTCATGTCAGAGGAAATTTTATTGCTCACTGCCTCAGTTTCCCATTTTGGAAGACAAGAATAATAGTTCCCTTAGAAGTAGTGTAACTAAATTTTAATGTAGTTGATATATTCATAGCTGTGAGATGTAAGTAAAAGAAGCCTGGAGAAGAGGAGGCTCAGGGGAGACCTCATCACTCTCTACAAGGAGGTTGTAGCCAGGTGGGCATCGGTCTCTTCTCCCAGGTAACTGTCAGTAAGACAAGAAGGCACAGCCTTAAGCTCTGCCAGGGGAGGTTTAGGTTGGATATTAGGAAGAAATTCTTTACAGAGAGGGTAATCAGGTATTGGAATGGGCTACCCAGGGAAGTAGTGGATTCTCCCTCCCTGGAGGTTTTTAAGATGAGACTGGATGTGGCACCTAGTGCCATGGTCTAGTAACCACGGTGGTGTTGGATCAAGGGTTGGACTTGATGATCTCAGACGTCTTTTCCAACCTGGATGATTCTATGATTCTATGAAATATCTATTAATGAACCAGACATTACAATCAATAAAAGCATTGCCACAACAAAGGCATCCTAGGAGGCAGCAAGCATTTCTAGTTAAAGGTAATGAGAGACAAATATATGTTACAGATTTTACCCACCTATTTAAAATACCATAGTCATTGTGTTTGGAAATGTTTTGGTTTTATTACCACCAGTCCATCTAGAGCATCCGGCTAAATTAGTGTTCTCAGAAATATGCTGATGTATGTGGTCTCTGTAATAATAATAAATAATAATAATAATGGCCAGTCTTCGCGAACGAAGATTTTGGGAAAGGTCTTTTACCTTTCCAGCCTGCGCAATGGATTTTTTTAGGTGAGACACAGCCTGCGCTGAACTGAACCCACCCTTTAATCCTAAGGTTCATCTGCCGGGGCCACGCAATCTTGGACAATGGCAGTGAGGTCCTCAGGACGTAGGTTTGTTTAGAGTGACCTTCTCATAGATGGATGGCCTCACAGGGCTAACGGGCTCCATCTGCCCGGGGGGACCAAGGAATCGAACCGGGGTCACAGCAGTGAGAGTCCTGCATGCTAACCACTAGGCCACCAGGGGTCCCAAGGTCTCTGTAATAGCTCCAGACAAATATATATATTTGTATATATATCATTTCATCTATGTATCTGTAAAGAGAAAAAAGGCTAAATCAGGGGAAACACAGAGACTAAGACCATCCAGAGAGTGCTTGGGATCGGCTGTCTTGTATATTATTGTTTTTTAGTTACCTTATGAGATGGTAGTATGCTGCAGACCGAAGAGGGGATGGGACACGAGGAAGGGTGCAAATAGAATGCCCTATTCAGGTGTGCACACTGTCTTTTATCAGCTTGGGAGGGGAAAGGGCCAGAACATAGGGTGGAGCATGAGACAGACAAGCAGGGGAACAAACCAGGATAGGGACACAGGCAAAAGGGGAAGGAGTGGGGGAAGCAGGGACCAGGCAGCAGGCAAACTCATGGCAAGCCTGGGCATATCCAGGTTGTGCACTGTGTAGTGTGAATACAATGAAACCACATAATAACAGTAAAGTTCATATGATAACTGTAAGGTCCATATAATAAAGTCCTGCCAATTGCTGTATGCTTTTCTCCACACCTGGAACTTTTCCCATCCTGAATCTTGCTTCTTCACAGTAGTATATTTTGGCAAGACAGATTTGCTAAATGCATCTCTGTGTACTTCTCCTACTGATGTCAGGGCCAGTCTTTCCATGGCAAAAGCCTTTTTCTTCTTTGCCAGGATTTAATATATACAAATATGTAGTCAATTAACAATTGCTGGCATGCTAATACGTGTCTAGCATATTTTCTTTATTTTTAAGAGACCTTTGCTAGTGTTCTTTCCAAGTAAAATAAAATAAAAATCTTGTGAAATAAGCATGCTCCTAAAGTGTAAACCATATAAAATACAAATGTCCTGGTTATATGCCATGTTGTGAACCTTAACTGGTATTGTTTTGCAGCCCTACTCTAGATAACACTTCAGTGAAAAGACAACCCTTATCATCACACCAAAAAAAACATGGAAAAAGAACCATGTCATATTCCAAGAGAATCAATTCTCTCAAGTTTCGTGCTGAAGGAAACTGTAGAAACATTACATGTTTTTGAACTGCAGGTTTCACAGACACAAAAAGTAAATATTCAGCTATTCATACAGATAAGATATTATATCCTTCTCCAGTCAAGAAGATGTATTGATGTACTGGGTTTGTGTGGCCAAGTTTTGGTAGTGACAGCAGGGCTGCAGGGGTGGCTTCTGTGAGAAACTGCCAGAAGCTTCCCCAGTGTCCAACAGAGCCAATGCCAGCTGGCTCCAAGATGAACCTGCCACTGGTCAAGACTGAGTCCATCAGAGATGGTAGTAACACCTCTGTGAAGGTGAATATGAGTATTTAAGAAGGGGAAAAAAGTTATAGAGCAGATTAAATGCACTCAGAGAACAGTGGACTGAAAATATGTGAGAGAAACAACCCTGCAGACAATAACATCCTTGAAGAAGGAGGGGGAGGAGGTGCTCCGGGTGCCAGAGAAGAGACTCCTGTGCAGTGAAGACCATGGTGAGGCAGCTGTACCCTTGCAGCACATGGAGGTCAATGGGAGTCCAGAATCCCAAATCCAAAAGTATTAGGTAAAGGAAATAGTATCAAATCTATTCCTCTAGCTCAACAAATTTGGGAGACAAATACTACAGTTGCATATCTCACCATTTCTCTTAGATAAAAATATCTAATAAAACCTAGAAATATTCATTTGACAGCCTTTTTAAAATTTTGCTGTTACCTGCAGGGTTAAAAAACATTACAACTATGGAAGAGACCAAAATTAAAAATATGTTTTTAATATGTCATTTTTTTATGGAAGAAAGCAAAATACAATACTCAGATGACAGTAACAAATATTTTGCTGAGTTGCTTTTAAAGGTATAAATGAGTCAATTCTGAGAGAAGAAAATAAATTACTTAAAAACTGGATCTTCGACTTCAGAATGCATCATTATTCCCCTCTCTGCTGACTAATATTTATGTCACATAAAAGTTCAGAAATTTAACAAAGTCTACCTGGAAAAACTGGGATCAGAAAGCATGAAGATGACTATGATAGCTGGATCTTAGTAGTCAAACAAGAATGACTATGTTCTGGTATAATGTGTAGAGGCAGATGTACCCAGTAAAAAGACACCATAAATCTCTATTCAGAACAAAAAGTCAGAAAACATGAACTAAATGGTACTTTTTTAGAGTTTAGATACCTGCTGGGCAGCTGCAGACAAATTTTCTATAAGACAGAGCACAGAAGGTAGGTGTATTATGTCTATTCTCTTAGAAAAATGGAGCACATCTAATTTTCTTTATTGATGATTGACAAAGATGGTATTGGCTTTTAGGAAAGACCTCATTACTAGAGTTTATAACTAGTAGAAAATTCAGATCTATGATTTCCTTCCTTAGACTGAGATAATTATATTTCATATCTGCTCCACAGGGAAGAACAGACTAGGTGGCAGGGGATACACACTGATGGATCATCCTTTTTTTGACATGACTTGTCTCTTACTCTGCTTTTGGGAAATGCCTTCATAGCCCAGTTTTCTATAGAATTTCCAGCAGCCAGGTTTATTCTCAATTTGGGATATTTACAAAATTTAGATGCAGGGTTAAAATGAGTATGATTCATTTGAATTAGTTCTATGAGAAAGCAGTAACAATGAAGATAGCACCATCAATTATGTGGAAAACAAGTGGAAACATAACATTGCATACACATTTCTCCACACCTGGAACACTACCCAGAACCCACTTATTTACTGGTATTGCTGGTAGAAAACACATTGCCCCCATACTCACTTTTCTGCAGGTCTTGTTCTACAAAATCATGGTTTTATCTTTCACAGATTAGCTTTGTTCTCTCTTGGACTTTTCTACTAACAGCTAGTGTTGGCTGAGATTTTCAGTCCTGAGTCCTCAGCGAGGGACTGAATGGATGGGTCCTCAGCACTGTGCTTGGGCCAGCTTTCCTCAGGGACTGTTTGCACTGCCAGTGTTGCAGAGGAAGAGCTTTCCCCTCTCTGTCTGTGAAACCAACATAACCCAGAAAATACTTGCTTTTACTGTGCTAGCTTTACTTTTGCAAGCTGAAGAACACTTTGCACGTTGTAAAAGCTGCACTCTCCGTGCTTTGAGTTCTTCTTGGCATATATTATGTGTGTGGCTTTATGCCACTGTCCTCATCTGCTTTTAGAGTTGTGTGTTGATGTGCTGTGGTTTTCCATGGATTATGAGTTGAGAACCATTGTCCTGCACCACAGGGAGGCTAATAGAAAAGAGATTCTTGGAACAGAGGAAAGAACTCAAATCCTATATCCTACTCAGGACAAATCACTACCATCTGCTCCTGCATCTTTGACACAAGGCTTTGTCTTTCCTGTGCAGAAGTTCTTACCCTCACAAGCACAGATCCTTAGCACTATTTCTCCCTATGGATGACACACTGTATGCATGCCTGTAGTTTTGAGGCTGATCTCAGGACTGCTGTGCAGAAGACAGACTCTGACTTGAGTTTAGCATGCATACCCATATTTCACAGGACTATGAAGAAAAGGGTATAGCGCATTCATTTCACAAAGCATTGATGAGAATTCAAATCTGATTATGCTGAAGTGAGTGGAGAGTTTGACAAGTGTTTGAAAGCATGGGCTGTTGTATTTCTACTACTGCAATTCTAGTGTTATATCTCAAAAGTATTACCCCCTAAGTCCAGCAGGGAGTTTACACATTTTGTTTATTTTTCTACCAGCTGATGTCTTTTACACAGGAGAAGAATAATTTGAACAAAAGCATGTGTTTGGTAACCTCTTTAGTAACGTGGCAAACTCAGCTGGTAGGAAAGACAGGTCTTCTGATGCTGACAAGGGCCTGTGCCCCAGTGGCACGGCCACTTCTCATGTGAAACTCCTCTAAGTGTACATAAGAAGAGAAAGAAGCAGTACTGTCTAGGCAGTACTGGGAAAAGAGAGGATAGTTTTCCAGTCCACACAGATTGGCCCAGGGAATAGCAAGGTGATCACGTCTGGTAGATGTTCTCCATAGAATCATAGTATGGTTTGCATTGGAAGGGATCTGTAAAGGTCATCTGCAACCCCCACTGTAATCAGCCAGGACAACCTCAACTAGATCAGGTTGTTCAGACCTCCATCTGGCCTTGAATATTTCCAGGGATGGGACACCCACCACCTCTTTGGGCATCCTGTTTCAGCACTTCAACATCCTCATTGTAAAAAATCTCTTCTTTATATCTAGTCTGAATTGACCCTTTTTTATTTTAAAACCATTATCCATTGTCCTGTCACAACAGGCCCTGCTAAAAAGCTTTTCCTTGTCTTCCCTATAAGTCCCCTATAGGTACCGGCAGTCTGCAATAATACCTCCCTCTTCTCGAGGCTGAACAGCCCCAGCCCTCTCAGCCTGTCCTCATTGGAGAGGTCCTCCAGCCCTCTGATACTTTTTGTGGCAACAACAGAGCATAGTTCCAAGACAGCATTGGAAAAATAACTTTTATGCAAATTTGAGCACAGAACTAAGTGTTCTGTTGAGCAAGAATGCATTTTCTACTGTAAGTAAGCTTTTGGAGCTGCTGGACTTCAATTAAAAAAAAATAGTTCAGTTTGAACCTCCAGGAGACAACTGAAATGCAGCTGGGCAAGATGGAGAAGGCAAAAAAGGCCCCCTAGCTCAGGTGTGACTGTAGATAGCATTCAGCTTAGAAGGAATCTTCAGGAGTGGCCAAATTTTCAGGCATCCTGCCTGGTGCTCCCTGAAGAAAGCAAACCCTGCCCACTAAAAAACATCTTGGAAAGGCAGTTCTTGCCAAGGCTTTCTCACACCTGCAGTTTGGTCCAGTATGGACACTGTAGGAAGAATTCTGTAAGCAAAATTGGTTCCTCAGTTAAGTAGCCCTTAGGAGGTTGACCCAAAATCCTGACCTAAAGAAAGCAAATCGAAATTAAAGATACAGAGATGAGCTCGAACCAGGAAAGGAAAGATTTCACTTACTGCTGAAAGAACTCTGTGAAACAGAAAAACTCAACCCCAACATTCCTCTCCAAAATATCTAACTACTATAGCATGATTTTCATCAAGTGATCACATTATGTTGACTAATCACTGCAGGAAATGAGTACCTCAATTCAGGTTTTATGTAGACCAGCAAGAGGGTGCAAGGAAGTCTGCATTGTATATTGCTACTATACCTTTCAAGTTTTTATGACCCTCAAGAGAAATGAGGCATTCATAATGTGAGGGAAAAATAAAAATCATAGAGAGCACCATAAATCTAAGGGACTAAGTTGTGGAAATCACATCCTTAAACTGACATAGCTGTGATTAACTGGCAATGGCTTTTACAGTTAAAAAAGTTTTTGGATATAGTTATTTGCCCAGAGAAAGTTTCTGGTGGTGGAGGAGGATGAGGAGAAAAAAATAGTACAAGTATTTAATCAAATCCTTGTTTTGGGGCTGGAGGGATAGAATATGTAAAACTAAAAGCCTTGCACCTCAAGAAGCTTGGTTCTGAATCTCTTCTGATCACAGAGACTTAACTTTTCAGTAGATGTTTGCTTACATTTTTTTATAAAACCACCCACAGGATTCAGTAGTCTCTGCTTAGCAGAGCACTGGAATAAATTGTTCTTCATGACTGAGCTGTACTTGCTCAGCTTTCTTTGCAAGTTTAGACAATTTCTGTGTATATAAAACAGTGGTCCTCACTTTCCTGTATTTAAACACCTAGCTGGCAATCAAAATAGCACAATTAAAAAGTACATATGCATATGTATATATCTATGTATAGTCAGCGAAAACCAAAGTTAATTACTGTGGATACTGAAGTCTATGTAGAGGCCTGAATCATAACTGACTTAAATGCTGTGGAATCACTTGTATTTACTCATGATGTAGGAATAATGCTACAAATCAAAATAATAGTATCCTTCATCCACTTTGCATTTGCTTTTGCCACAGGAAACTGTACAAAGAAAAGCAAGCACAGCAGTGCTTTAAGAAATGTAATCTTCCACCAAGGAATACCTTTGTCACTACAGAGCAAAGATCTTGCTCTAGACAAACCAGCCATCCAAGTCTGACCAGGATGGCTGCACCTACACGAGCAAAATGAACATGCTTGAGAACATTGCTGGGTACAAGGGGCAACTGTTCAGCTTACAAAACTGCTAGAGTGATACCTTGCACAGTTTTAACCTACATAAACCCCTACAAAATTTTCAGTCACCATGGACCATGGACCATGAACCACATCTTTATTGTATTTTTGGTTTTTTTTCAAAATCAAAAATCAAAATCAGTCCTCACTGGGACCAATTCCTAAATTGTTGCACTACACCAAAGCATCTGCTGTCCAGGCCACTGAAACTCCACTTAAAAAGAAAGAAGTTAAAAATTGTCAGAATAAACCTTACACAGATATGCCATCAAATCTTTCAATCCTCTATGGAAAAGTGTGGTTCAAGTAAATAGAGTTGAGGTTTACAAATATAAACAATCTCCATGGAAAGGAAGCAAATACATATGGTAGCCAATTGATGAAAAAACCTACTTCAACCAATACATAGAAATTTTTCAAGCAGATTAGTCTACAAGATCAATAACATTCTTGCAAGTAACTAAGACCCCATTAAGTTTTCCTCACAATAACAACATAGGAAAAGAAGAAACTATGAAGGAAAGACCAGCAATCCAATCTGAACCCTATTTAAAGTCAGAGCCAAAACTACAGGTAGGGATGAGTATTTTAAACTTACACTACCAATTTTTCTTAGATGAAAGAAAAATATGAGAGAAAATTGTGTTCATAAAACTCTTTAACTTATAACAGCATCCTTCTTGGCATACCTTTCTGGCCACACACTCTTGTTCTCATGTATAAGTTAATAGTTTGTACACGTGCTTTTCATATTGAAGAACTGTATTTTCAATACTTTTTTTACTATTTGTGGCCATACATTTTTGCCTTTTAACTTAAATATACTACCTGAAATATACTCACTATTGTATTTTAATGCTTATATCTGATGCTTTTCTAAAGGCTAGCTGTGTGAGCAAAAGAGTAACAGGAAAAAGAACTGCAATGGACCAGAAATTCAGGTCACATTAGCATAGCTATCCAGAATATGAAGTCATTGAACAACATAACAAACATCAACACATCCTTTATCTTTTATATAATTTTTGGGTAGGGGAAGAGACTACTGGAGACTTTAAAAGGAAGAAAAAAAGATAGATCAACTCTCAGAGAGAGAGAAGTGTCACTCCTCAGGTTTATCAAGTAGTTTAGCAACCACTCAAAGATCTGTGCAACCAGGGCATAAAATGGACTGAATGCTATCAGTATTGTTAAGAATTGCAGCTGAAAAAAAAGATGTAAAGTTCAAAAGCATACAGTATCTGAAGGAATCTGAAGAAAGATTGATATTAAAAGATTCTAATATTTTTGATATTCATGTCCTATTGATTAGCATGGCACACATGAAATCAAAGTTTGCATAGGATAAGAAAAAGCCGAACAGTAGAATAATACAATTTCACACAGATGGAATATTGCATGAAGCGCAACATGCCAGCTACATGATAATATGCAGAAGAGGCGTTACTGGATCCTTGAAATTGCCCACAGGCAAAATTTCAAAAACCTCTAGCAAAACATGTCATTGATAAAAAGCCAGCAAGTCAGATCTACCAAAAGGTACCACATTAGGGCAGTTAAAAACTGTTTGTAACACACAGCATTTGTCAAAAGTGTTGTAAAGTGTGATCACCTTATCCTTAGTTTTAAGCCAAAAGAACTGTTTTAACTTACACTCCTATACTTAGAAGCCAATATTTACATGTTTACATTTATATATATTCAAATTAGTTCAGGCTCTTACTCTTCTCATCCTTGAATTTCTTCATACTGAGTTAACCCTGGTAGATGGTTGTGAGCAGAAATGCCCCTGACCTCCAAGCTATTTTTCTAGGAGAGATGGAGGGATCGGGAGAGATGGAGGGATCAAGAATTTTTTTTTAAATAATCAGCATAATTGTTTGTTCAACAGCTCATATGAGAAGAATAGTCTGATTAGAGTTGAAAATCAGCAAGTATCAGCTACCTATTCCCTCTCTGGAGTATTTTACCCATACAAGCTCCATCAGAATATACATATAAAATATCAGATAGACTCCAAGGAACTGTCAGCTAATTGAACCATTTTTCACTCTGCCTGAGATCGGTTGGAAAGTTGCTAACTACCGCTGTAAGTAAACCTGCCACATGCAAGTACAGTCAGACATTGCCCCAGGCATGCTATTAGACTGAGCTGCACAGCTACAGGATAGCAGGTTAAAAAAACTAATTTTTTTTTTCCTCATTTCTCTCAAACAATGGAAAACTTTCTCTTTAAAAGTCACAAATTAGAATTGCTTTTCTGATGATAAGCTCTGGCTTTTGTTGAGCAAACCTTAAGCCAGGAGTTCCTGTATTTTTTTCCAGACACGATCTCTGGAGACTTGTGCTGCTCTTGCTTCTGCAGCAGTCACTGTTCCTGCTGCTAGTGTAATTCCCACTGCTTCAGTATTTTGCAAAATGGCAGTTTTCTGGAGCTGGCTGAAATGCAAAGGCTGATGCCTCACACATGGGTTTGCTACATACAATGCTAATACCAAAAAGGTCTCATGCTCTGATCAGAGGCTTCAATTTTTGTGTGTTGAATCACACTTCTCTCCTTTAAATGTGAATGGAAAATATTTCTCACATTCAAGAAAATTAACCTGAGAGATCTATTAAGTGTTCTAATAAAAATGCTATTTTTTTTTCCAAGTGCTGTTCCTGTTTTTCACCTGTTTCAACACTAGGCTTTTGCAAGGTATTGAGCCCTGAAGTAGCTCTTTGTTACATTCCTTTTCTCCTCTTGAGAGAGCTGAGAGCTAGGGCATAGCAAAGTTGTGGCCCTCAGCTACTATTGGCTTCATTCATCTGATGCAGCTCTATTTAAGTTGCCTCCCAATATTTCAGGAGGACAAACTCCTCTTGGAGGGGGCCCAGGCCACGAGACCTGTGCAAAATTATTTGCTGAATCTGCACTGCACACTAATTTCAAAAAAGAGAAGTTGTTTGAGTGTGCAAACATGGTTTAGTGAATACAGCACATACTTTTAGCAATGGCCATATTTTCTTAGCAGATTTTCTGCTCTTCCTCCTGTCAAAAATGCCATGTGTGCGTTTGAAAGTAGCCCTTGTCCATTGCAATAATTTTTTTACTGCTGTCAATTAATGTTTGGATTACTAATCTCTTGGCTCCTACATGGAACTGTTCAACAGGCAAATACAATATACCATATATTTTCTCAAGGGAAAACAGACTATTTGTGCATATTGAGAGAACTTGTGATTGTAGCGACTTGGAAATGAAGTAACAGTTAAGCCAAAGTGGGAATAAATCCTGTCCCTCCTGAAGATCTGAGATTTCCCCTCCAATTCAGCTCTTGTTTTGAGGTTAGAAGTCACTGCTTCTTCCCAATTTAAGATCCTCAAAATCTGGAATCTCTCTTCCATTAGAGAATTCAAGTTCCAGCCCATAAACTTAAATCAAAGGCATACTATCAGTTATTTAGGGTAGCAATGATGTATCTTTTAATTTCTCTGATAGTCACATTCGCGTAACACACTTCACATCAGTCAAAATAATACCACTTTGACTCTTTCAATCGAAAATCTACAGTAAAAAAATCATAAATTTAACAAACAACAGGTAAAACTTTCAAAAGATCCAGGCTATATCCACCCATATAATTCAAATGAGCTCACAGTGAAAAAGCCACTACACTCACTGAATTAATAACCAGTCCCACAAATGTCTGCATATTTTATGAGTTGCAGATGTGCATTTATACTTTAAACAGTGCCACATTGAAGTATGACATGATTTGTCATATATTTGCTGGGTTTTCATTACAAAAACAGCTCTACAGAAAAACAGAGCATTTGTTTTTTAAAAGCAATTATAAAATGCATCTTGAGACATCCTTATGCATTTTATAGCATACTGTACATGCAAAATACCGCTTTAATTCCAGTATCTCTGTTTCGAACCAGTTGCGTAACCCACTCAGATAAAAATATCAAGGAGAGCTGGTTTTGCTGTTTGTCTAAGTGTCTTTAAAAAGATCACTGCAAAAAAATTCACAACAATAATATGTGTAAAAGCATGCCATAACTTTCAGATGTCATTGAGAGTAGCAAAGCTAAAAACCTGCTTCAGATGCAGTTTAACTCTTAGATGGCTGTTTTAACTTCAAACAGGGTTCTCAAAATAGTGCCCAAATGCCCAACACAGTGCTTGTTGAACAAATTCTGATTTATTGAAGGTAAACATTTACATTGGCTACAATGCTATAGCTATTACAAAGCTCGATAAAAGAGGCTTATATAGCAATAGAAAGCAAGTGCAGTAAAAAGTGAATAGAGAAAATATTTGGCCTTAGTGATCTTCTGCCAGTATTTACATTATGTACATTTTGTTAAATATTTGTAGAAACCCTAAGGCACTGTAGGTTAAATAGCAGGCTGCAGTATGATTTTGTGCATAGAATTTAATAAATTTATTTGGAGACAAAAAGGCAATAGAGTTATAAGAAACATAGACATATTTTATGCTTACGTAAAGGAATGGCTGTTTGTAAAAATTTAAAGATACAGTATATACTATGTAAGTTCAAAAATTATTTTTAGAATATTAATTAAATGTCTGTGTATGGACTATTTTTACTGACTTTCTGGCAAAAGTTCAATGCAATCTCAATAGGTTTTCGACACAGTAGATATATTCATCTAAAATCTACTTAATTTTTTTTCTTTACAAAAATCTTTTACCTAGCAGATATACAAAATCACAATGTGAAGTGTAATTTACAATACTTTACATTGCAGCTGTTTTGTGGCAGACTAAAACTTAGCAGGAGCATGCAATCCAAATGCTACAAAACAGCAACTCAAGGTGTATTATTCCTTCATGTTGCTGCAGTTGGAGAGCAGGAGAACAACACTGATATCCCAGGAAAGACAGAGGAGGTCAGTGCTTTCAGATCTGACATTTCCAAAGCCAAATTGGGAAATTCAAACTAATGACAACATCCTTGTGCATTTCACACGACACTATACACACAGAATGACACTCTGCTGGGAGCATATCTTCCCATTTTTATGTATCCCCTTCTGAAGCACATGTGGTCCTTCACTCCTGAGCACTTTGAGGAAAAAATTTGGCTGACTGGACTCAAGATCCTTTCTGACCAACTCCCAGTGCTCCAAATAATCTTAACTTCTCTACAAACAACAGACCTTGCTCAGTTTAGTCAGCAGACTCATCCTTCACTTTGAGATAGTGTTTGCAACAAAGAAATTTCGTGGAACCCAGATTAACACTTCGGTTTTGCAAACAAAATACTGCAGGATGCTGCATGCCATAGCAGGGAAGAGATGTGTGGCCAGGGACATTCCAGCTGCCATACTGCTGCCAGCAAAGATTTGGTGTGTGGTGAGTAATGTCAGTCATGGCTCATACTGTCTGTATCTCACTTTCATTTTCCAGAGCCAAGGAAAAAAAATCTATCTAAATTAACATAATGCTTAAGTAACTAGATACTGCTTTTGTATTTGCTTAGGGTTTGGGGTTTTTTTAGTGTATCTTTTCAAACCATGAATCCCTTCATTCAGTTGTCCTTTTTTAGGGTTTTTTTTCTACTTTTTATTCATCTTTGCTCAAAGTATTCTAATTGCTTCCACAGTAGTAAATGATTTATAAGCAAAGTATAATTGATCTATGCAAAAAGTCTTCATTTGGAGTGATTTTATATTTGTATTAACAAAAGCATAATCTTATATTCATTAGATACATTTTTAGTACAAATAGCTATAATCTTAAAATCATACAGCATCATTAACAGTTTTTCAAGGGCTAGAGGGGGAAAATACAAGCCTAAAAAGTTCCAGTGTCATTGACCAGTTCCTGTAAAATATTAACCAAAATATTTTTGGCCACTTTATAATAAGTAATAAGAAGCCGAAGGATTGGGTTATCAAAGCGTTGTAGCACTGTTGAAGAAAACGGGGCTATGCTGATTCATATCATAGGAAAATGTAAGTCAAATTGCTTAATTTAGCCCTTGAATGCTAAATACTTGCCTAAATCTCAAGAAATATTTAAAAGCATCTTTTTGGGTTTCTTTCTCAATGTTTAAAATATTTAGCAATATATGGCAATTCATAATTAGGGAGAAACATTAAGGTACTAACATAATTCTTCTGTCAAACCTTTCCCATATGAGGGTTTGTATTTTGTTGTGGGATGTAGCAAGAAGTTAGAAAGTTCTTACCAAGAATTCCCTTGGTTGCTCCATGCTAGATATGGTGACAGCTAGATAGCTATGGCTTCACGGAAATTTCTACCAAAAGAGATGGCAGAGCCTGGGGCTCTACTTTCTTTGATTAAAAGCTATTTGTGAAAAGCCTACATCTTCACAGCAGCAGTTACAATGATTGCTCTATCACCTATATGCGTGCATGGTAACAGAGGAAGGGAAATGCAAGGGCTTTGAGGATAACACATAGTCTTGCTCAGATGACCCTGAGTTTTTGTTTTTCATCCCCTGGAATCCATGTTAATGTAAGTTATTTGGAAATGTTTGGCAATATGCAACTTCCACCCTTAGAGGGACAAATCCTTCAAAGCAAATCTCATCCTCAAGCTTTTTCGTTCTAGTTCTTGGTGATAAAAATTTTTGTTTTAGCTTTGAAGCTTATGTAAGTTTACATAAGTTTCATAAGACATTTAAATAAGAACAATTTTTAGTAACAGACCCCAAATGAAACTCACTCCTTCCCCTCACCTTTTAAAATTAATTAGAACTAATCCTTTGTTAAATAATCGGAAGATTCACATCCACCTGCAGATAAGAAAATACCTTAGAAGTTTCTCATTAATATATTGGCTAAAGAAAAAAGGGACTGAGTTTATGTGTAGCAAGAGAATTTTCTTTCAATTCAAATGCTGTTCACGTGTGACACTGGGCTAGTTTCCTTGTCACACTATAGTGTGACACATTTCCAGGTGGCCCAGCTTCCCTGGGCATGGTGCTGCTCCATACGGCCATGGGTTGCATATCCCCATGATGCTGCTTTGTTCTCCCAATCCCTTTTTCCTGCCATGCACCGCATGGCACCTGAGCTGCTGATCACACCTCATCCCTTCAGAACTACCTGTGTCCCTGAAAGGTTTTGCCCTCTTCCACTGTTTTGTAACATCTGTGCTTATCACATTCTGCCTTTTACTCTTGGCCACCATCCTTCTCCTCCATGGGTCAGTCGCCTCAGTACTTCCTGAAGCAGGCACCTTAAAACAGCAAAGCTTCCATATATCCTGGAGCCCTGCTTTCCTCCACACTGTCCCTTACTGTGGTTCAGAACACAAGTTCTGAGCAGTCCTAAAGTTTGGCAGTGATGTATTTTTCCCTACTCTTTCCAGGAGCTGTACTTACTAAGGCACCAAGCATGACCAGTATCATGATCCCACAATGCAAACTGAGGCTGCCTCACTGCTAGTTGACTCACTAGCTACTTTTAAGGTTTCTTCTTTCAGGGGTTTCACTTGTGACCCTGCTGCAGTTTGACAGGACAGAGAAGATGACTGCTTGCTTGGCTTCTGCAGTTCACTCATGGTCATCTTGCTTTTCTCCTAGTTTTTTGGCCAGGCATCCCAGGATGGTGAACTATCAGCCACACAAACAATCATAGGACATCTTTGTGGACTTGCTTCCCAGTTTCTTTTTGTTATGCAAAACATTGTGATTCAGATACATATGACAGGCCAATTACAGAGAGATGGACATGCCAGGGTTTCAGCTCCACTTCTCAATTATGCTGATTTTGTGCAGTAACACAACCTAAGACAGTCTTTACAGAGATAAACCTCTTCCTTACAGAGGAAACCTCTTTGTTTCAAGAAATTAACCTGTATCCTAGCACAAAAGGGTGATTCTCAAGTTAGGGGTCCACGAAATGTTGGGGGGAAGTCAACAGAAATAATAGCAAAATAGGGATATGCAAACAGAATTGGCTTTACGATTCTGGATATGAACCCTGAGAAACTGAACTCCCCAACAAATAAGTCAAGAATGCTAAAATACATCTCCAAGTATACACTCCTAGGTCAAATATCACTATTTTACTTGTAGGACACTTCAACTGCAGCAAGTAATACAGGAGTATAGCTTGACCTAGAAAGAAGGAATCACCCATTTCAGCATATCTCATGTAGTTCTGTTTAAAAAAAAATGAACACACTTGAGCTCTGTTGTGCTGTTATTTGGCACTTTAGTATCTTTATTATGAAAATAACATAATAGAGCATTCAGTCTATCTTTGCTTTCTGAAGTGGCTTGTAGTCGTTGCACAGATGGGTAAGTTGAACTGCTCTCCATATTCGAAGGTGTGACTGGTGCTTCAGGACAGCTACCACAAGGGCTGCCAAGGGCACTCATCAGGGCACAGGGTATGCTTTATGCCTTGGATACCAGGCCCTTCTCTATCTGTGTTGCCATCATGCTCACTTTGAAAAAAACAGTTGTTAGTTTAAAAGACAGAGAGATTTGAATGGATTCATTATCCCCAAGGAATAAATTAACAAAAATATTTCACCAAGACAAAATGAGTAAAATTTTGCATTTGTTTATATTTTCTGATGTACCAACAATCAACTCAACCATGTAAAAGCCTTAATTCAGCACATACTTTTAAATATGTGAATAAAGTTAACCATAAAGCAGTTTCACTGAAGTTAAGATGCAAACATTAAAAAACCTTGTTGATCTAATGAAACTGTAAAATCTAGTATATAAAAAACAAATTTGTAAAAAGGAAGTTAACAGCTTCAGGATTTTCAGGTGTTTGCTAGGCTTGTATAATTAAAAAATGCAACTGACCTGTGTAATGGATAAGACAGTGTTTACAGAGAAGATAAAGAAAGCTGAACGTACAGTAACACATTCATTACTTTTTGCTTTGTTTCACTCAGTAAATAAAAAATGTATTGTTGCTTTCCCCTTTGAGTCTAAATGCTAGCTGCATTTATGTAAAATAAAAAGAATCAAAGATAGCTGCAGGTAACCAATCCCTTTCATTTTACATGTTCCAGACAACGTTTTATTGTGTTTTAATATGAGAATATTTTACTTATTGCAAAGTATCCTGCATGATACAGGTGCTCCGCTATAAAATCTTCTCTCTCACTTATAATTCAGTCATTCTAAATTTAAAATACCAGTATACAGTACTAAAACCTCCAATTGAAGTTTAATATAAAAATATCATCACAAAAGTCCTTTTTGAAGTCTGTTTATTGTGAGTAACCCAAATGCCTGTTTAATTATTCATTGTTTTAGTATAATAATAGATTTTGCACCCCTACAGTTGCTAATTGATACCATCTCAGGTATTTTGATGAGATAAGAAATACTAAGTAAGAAAACAGTAAGTATTCAAATGGTTAATTTGTTTAGAATAATAATAATAAATTAGGTTTTTTGCATCTTCTTCAGTTCAAAATCCAGCTTTGAGACTGAGGAAGGCTTCACATCAATTAAATAAGAGTGGTCCTTTTAACCAGTAGCAGTTTGATTGCCAATGACTCGAAGAATCTCTTTATGAATGCTTGGTTCCTGTGTGTTTATACTCGTATCACCCACTTGACCATCTTCATAACTAAAAAAAAAAAAGCACAGAAAATAAAAGCAAATTAGTGTTTTATTAATCCACCAGAAAACATCCCAAACTCTCCTTCTTTCACTTATCAAGAGTTCTTACTCCATATCTTAACATGTTTCTATTAAAAACTCTGCTGCGCTTCATCATTATACAGTCACTATATTAAGATCCTAAACTATGGAGAGTGGAGGGTGGTAAGGCTGCCATTGTCATTAGAACCCTGAAGCTGAATAAGCCAGTAGGATTCAAAGGGGACAACTCTTAGGTGAAAGGGGAAATGCTCACATCACAGACAGGAAGCTAATGAATTCTTCAGCTTAAATACACACAGCCAAATAAATATTATGCTTTACAATACATGGATAGACTTACTGTAACATGAAGTAATGCCATTGAATGGGAAAAATTAGTGACTCTCTTCATTTATTTTGTAACAAAACATCTACTAAACCTTTGTTACTAGCTTATTCATGCATTTCCTAACACATGTAAGTACAGTGGAAGATGAAAAATGAAGTGACACCGAACAGAATTAGGAAGAAATGTCTTTTATCTACTTTAACTACAATCACTGGAGGCAACATGGGAAAAAGGTACAGTATGAAGCCGAATGTTAAATGAAGCTTTTTACTCACACAAAGAAAAATCTTGTACACACATGATCCGTATTGGGAACTACCCATATCTCTCCATGTTTGTGCAGATCGGGTGAGGTTATCACTATCAGGGAAAGAATAAATTTCATAGTGATGAAAATATGCCTGAAAAATATTGCTTTAAAAGGTTTGGGGTTTTATACACTTTAAATAGGCTTCTGGGAATGTGTAGTTTTCTACCGCATGTCTAGGGTGTGGTGCAGATTTTGAGATGGCTGCTAGTACAAACAGAAAGATGAATTTGATTTTTGTGTCCAAAATATATCTTTTAGAAAACACAGATGCTTGATGTATGGGAGCAAGTTCTTAAATGGAATGAAAGATTAAAAAATATATTTATAATTTTAAATAGCTTTAGGGCTATTAAGACAACTAATCGGCCTTTGGAACAGATATTTGTGTATAATGATGGCTGATTCAAAACCAAGATGTTTAAGACAACGCCTGAAACCACTACTAGGTAAATTTTGGATTTGCAATACTACCAAACATTTAAAACAATTAACCATAGCAATTATGACTCAAGGGGTTCAAAAAGCTTGCCAAAACTTGCTCAATGTTTAGAAAACAGCAATGTATTTGACAATAGGTTGTTTACCAGCAGAATGAGGACAACACAGGTAAGAAAGCTTTTTATTGCTAACTAGAAGCTATACCATCAATCTTTTTTTGAAAAGATTTCAACACTCATTTAAACAGCATCCTTCTGGACAAGTAGTCCAACTGTGGAATAAGCAGGTTCATGGTGCACTGGGTGAAGAACTGACTGAGGGACTGAGCCCAAAGGGTTGTAGCGAAGACTAGCTGATGACTAGACACACCAGTGGCGGTCCTCAGGGCTCCATTCCAGGGGCAGTTGTGTTCAATGGATTTATAAACTACCTGGATGCAGGAGGTGAATGCACCATTACTGAGTTTGCTGATGTCAAACTTGGAGGTGGTGTTCTCTGGAGAGACAAGAGGCCTTTTAGAAGGATCTAGACAGACTGGAGCATTGGGCAATCATTAATGGCATGAAATTTAACAACTCCAAATGCATATAATTATTCCATGAAAATTCAGCATGTGCTACAGGTTTTGTTTAAAGAGGGGAAACATTCTGAACTGAAATATAAAGGTCTGCTGTTGAGCAAGTACTCATAGGCCTATAAGTAGTCTCTCACCTGAACAACCAATAATGGAACTTAAGGTCTCATTGATTTGCATCCAGTAACCTGTGCATCCTGTGACCATGACTAAAAGTTTAACCAGGGCTTTCAGCTTACCTTCACATAAGGCTATGCATTTTAGGTTACGGCTTTGCAAAAATTGTGACTGCTGTCCTTTCTTCTGTGACTGAGATATAAAAGCATAAGAAAACATAATTAGTGCAGTAAAACTAAGTGAAAAAGTAACAAAGTTGTTTTCAGTGGTTTATTAATGAACAGAGGCAGTCTTCCTAAAATTTTTCTGTTTTATTTCTAAATGTAATAGAATTTATAAAAATGATTCTATTATTCATTTTGATTTTTGTAGGAGGGATTTGAACTCCTTTATCCAGAAAAATAACATTCAAAAGTTTCTAATTCTTACAGAATGAATAATACTATCAGAAATATCAGAATGCCACTGATAAACAACTTGGTGGCAGAAAAAAAGAAAAAAAGGTGAATTTGATCATCGATTCTTTGGCCATCACCCTGATATTTTACTGGTCTTCCTACTTCTGAGGGCTTCTGCTGTGACATACCAATCTCTCTTCAAAGCCGGATTATTCTGTAGTTTCTAAGTGTTAACCAGGGAGACAGACATAAGATTACTTTCTCAAAATTTAGCCCTACACACAGATGCTGTGAGTTTGCTTTAGATAAAGCAGAATTGTAATGGTTTAATATGTAAAAAACATGAAAATGAAAAAAATGACATGCTATAAATTAAATGCTACTAATTTTCAAGCACTCTCAAGTTCTTTTGCATCATTCTTCTGGAAGTCTAAAACTCAGAAAGTAAGGACTTGCTAAGGATCATAATGCAATTTTTATTTCATTTTCATTCTCTTCTTAAATTCTTGAAGGGCACAAGACCTGTAATATTCTCTGTAAATTTTTACTAAAGCAGTTGGGCTGTATTTGATGTTTGCAGTCTCTGAAGTTGTTGATTTCAATTCAATGAAATAAAACTGTTAGTTTGCACAAAGGAAATATTACCTCCTTCTCAGCTGCTAAGTTCTCAAAAACCCACAAATCTTCCAGAGATGGTTGATGTATCATACCTGTGATGTATTACTGCCCTTACTGCCTGAAGCTGGTTCATCTTTAGCTGACACCTTTTGCTGCTTCTTGTTCATCCCTAGGAAATTAAAATCATGTAAGATACCCTGGCACATAAACACTGTAATAAGAAAAGTTAAGTGCAAGAATGAAACAAGAACCACAGTGGGAATCACAGTCCTTTGCATGGCACCCAATAAGCTACTTAACTTCGTCATAGAAAATCACAATGTAATCCTACAAATTACCAGTACCTCTGCATGTATTGCAAAGACCTTAGCAAAGTCCAGTTAGCATTAAGTAGGTGCAAAAGGAGATAAACATGAACTTAAATGTCACTGAATTCAGATCAGGAATGTTCTTATAGGGTTGCTTCACAGGTCAGCATGTCCTGAGTCTAACTGACCTTTGGGATGAAGTCTGATTTACTGTGGATGGGACAGCAAAATCAGAAGAGAAGAACTTTAGATATTAATCTTTAGCACTCTACGTAGACTTACATGAACAGTCTCATTAATTTTTATGAGAAGGTCACTTAAATCTTGAAATTTACCTTGGTTTGATCCCCTTATCTACATTCAAAAATATTAGATCATTTGTCAGTCATTTGTCAACATTGGATCCAATATCCATCTCAAAAATCTTTGTGCTTTAGATCTCATTCATATTGGTTTATCTAAAATTCCTGTGTTACATGCTACTATGGACGTCCTTGCCTTTCCAGTATCCCACATTTCACAGAATCATAGAATCATGGAATGGTTTGGGTTGGAAGGGACCTTAAAGATCACCTAGTTCTGGCCCTCCTGCCATGGGAAGGGACACCTTCCACTAGACCAGGTTGCTCAGAGCTCTATCTGGCCTGGTCTTGAAGACTTCCATTTCTTGGCAGTTTTCAAACACAGATTGAATTATGGGGGAAGTTTAATTCTTTGAAGGAACAGGGCATGTAGGACTCTTCCACAGTTTTTATTAGCATGAAGGACTACACACTTGATGGGAACACAGGCCTCCTTTCTGGAAGACACAGGATGGAAGGAACCAAGACAGGCAGAGAGAGGAGCAATAACATGTTGAAGTTGACAAAACAGCATTGTGCAAAAAGAAAGGCATTTTATTAGATAACGATACTGTAACCAGCACTTTTAGTGAGTCCTAAAGAGCCTCCATACTCGTGTAATCTCTGAAAAGCTAAAAGTATAGTTAAAAATAATTGATGTTGAAGTTCCACAAATAGTAGCTCAAACATGTTGAGCTCTTAAAATGAATTGTGACATTACCTCAAAATAGTGAGTGTCAGAAAGCATAACTAAAACAGTCAAAATTACCTAGATGCACACAAAAACACATTCAGCTCCATACCTTCACTTTCATGTGTGAGGAAATGGTAAAACCACATACCCAAAATAAAATTCAGCATATTTTAAAAACTCTTTAATTTCTTATAGACACATTCCATGTGTCTTGTTTCTATTTATGATTTAATTTTTATATGGAAAACTCCGCACAACTCCCTTTCGGATTCACTAGTGAGACAAATTATGTTTTCTCCCCTTCTGAGGCTAAAATAAACACACTGTCTGGCACTTTCTATGTAATCCTGACATGGTGATACTAGGGAATACTCTTAAATATACAAGGTTGAACATGTTTATTGATGAATATTTGTTTTGTCAGATCAGGTCATAAAAGACCATGAATCCATAGGTAAAGTTAGATGGGCTTAGGCAGATACTGACAAAAATCACAAAGCTGGATTTCCACAACATAATCAAGACCTGCTCCACTACACAAAACATTCAGTATCAGCTAATATTTACTTCAAACACAGTTTCATGATACTCAGCACCCCGGAAAATAAGGACAGTTTTTAATAAGTGAATTTAGATTTTCTCTTTTTTGAATAAATTAAACCATGGTCGACAAAGATAAAATTGAATACAGTATTGTAAACAGTGAAGCTGGTAAGAAAAGCAGTAGAATAAGATACCCCCCTATATTTCTCCAGCCTTAGATGATTTATAAATATCACCTGAGTAACCAAATGATATGCTTGACAATGGACTAAGGTAGATTCCACTTCCAAACATTGCACCATGGAGCTGAAAAAGAGCAAAGTGGTTATGTGG
The DNA here is from genome assembly GCF_003984885.1 of Neopelma chrysocephalum. Lineage (NCBI taxonomy): Eukaryota > Metazoa > Chordata > Aves > Passeriformes > Pipridae > Neopelma > Neopelma chrysocephalum. Next base: position 444,716 of record NW_020925093.1, read on the forward strand.
CATTAATTTGGTTACCTGGACAAGATAATAATTATAGGAACAGGTCACAGAATCACAGAATCACATAATATGCTGAGTTGGAAGGGACCCACAAGGATCATCAAGTCCAACTCCTGGCCCTGCACAGGACCATTCCCAACAGTCACACCATGTGCCCGAGAGTATCATCCAAATGTTTCTTGAACTCTGTCAGGCTTGGTGCTGTGACCAGTTTCCTAGGAGTCTGTTCCAGCAACCAACCACCCTCTGGGTGAAGAACCTTTTTCTAATGTCCAACCTAAACCCTCCCCTGACATAACTTCAGGAGGAAGTTGTGACTACAATGAGGTCTCCCCTCAGTCTCCTCCATGCTGAACAAACCAAGTGACCTCAGCTGCCCTTCATACGGCTTCCACTCAAGGCCCTTCACCATCTTTGTTGCCCTCCCTCGGACACTCTCTAGTAGCTTAATATCTTTCCTATATTGCAGTGACCAAAACTGCCACAATATTCAAGGTGAGGCAGCACTGGTGCAGAGCAGAGTAGAACAATCATCCCCTCTGACATGCTGGCGATGCTGTGCCTGATGGCCCTCAGATCACAGTTGGCTCTCCTGGCTGCCAGGGCACCAGGACCCCCAGGTCCCTTTCCGTGGCACTGCTTTTCAGAATCTCATTCCCCAGCCTGTACAAATATCCAGGGTTGCCCTGTCCCAGGTGCAGAATCCAGCACTTTCCCTTGAACTTCATATGGTTGGTGATTGCCCAGTGCTCTAATTAGCTGAGGTCTCTCTGCAGGGCCTCCCTGCCTTTGAGGGATTCAACAGCTCCTCCCAGTTTTGTATCATCTGCAAACTTGCTTAGTGTCCATTCGAGTCCTGTGTCCAAGTCATTTATGAAGATGTTGAAGAGCAAAGGGCCTAAGATGGAGCCCTGTGGAACCCCACTGGTGACAGGTCTGATTTTACCCCATTCACTATAACTCTCTGTGCTCCCTGTGAGCCCATTGCTCACCCATCACATGATGTGTTCATCCAGCTGTGTGCTGGACATTTTGTCCAGAAGGATCCTGGGAGAGACAGTATCGAAAGCTTTTACTGAAATGCAAAAAGATTACGTCAACTGGCTTCCCTTGATCAACTGTGTGGTTTACCTTGTCATAAAAGGAAATCAGATTTGATAAGCAAGACTGTCCTCTCATGGAGCTGTGCTGTCTGTGACCAGTGACTGCATTGTCCTCCAGGTGTTTTTCAATACCTCCCAGAATAATCTTCTCCATAACTTTACAAGGCAGTGAAATGAGACTGACAGGCCTGTAGTTTCCAGAGTCCTCCTTCTTGCCTTTCTTGAAAATCGGGACAATGTTCACCAGCTTCCAGTCAGCTGGGACCTCTCCGGATTACCAAGACAGCTCAAAAATCATTGAGAGAGGTTTTGTGATGACATCAGCAGCTCTTTGAGGATCCTGGGATGAATCCCATCAGGCCCCACAGATTTCTAGGGATCCAGCTGAAGTAGCAGCTTCAGGATCAACAATTTCAGGATCAACTGGGAGTTGATAATTCTCACAGCCATGGTCCTCCAGTTCAAGGGCACTTGGTTCGTCATCCGTGTAGAACACAGAGGTAAGAAAAGCATTAAACACCTCTGCCTTGTCTCTGTCCCTGTCCTAATGTAGATAAACATCGGCCCCACTATACTAATTTATTGCCAGGTAATTAATAGTGTTCAAAGAAGTATTTTAAAAAACATGTTCTGAGTATAAAATTATAATACTATATATTCTGGGAAACCATGGCCAGATGCACAACCACAATTATACATCACATTTCTATATTGTGTTAAAATTGTGTTTCCTGTTTTTAAATCTAACATTACTATGGAGGATGCTTACAGAGGGTGCTTCTGTGCATGGCCAAATACACCTCGGCATGTGTCTCACATCAAAACCTTGTCAGGGAGCACAGCCTAGGCCAGCCTCTGTGAATCAACAGCAGCAACAGCTGCTTCTGTTTTCTTTAAGGTAAGAAATTAAGAGAAAGTGATGATACTACTAGCCATATGCTATAGAGAAATTTAGTCACTAGTTCAGCCTGAGTGCTGGTGAACAATCAAGCTTTTGCCTGGGCCAATTCAGGCATGCATATCTCCCATCAGTGCAGGACTGTGCTTTAGCCATAAAGCTACCAGATGACTGAAAAGAAGAGAGGAAAGGGAAAACTATTCTGCATAGCATCACTGTTCCATGTCATGAAGCTCTGGCTAAGCAACAAAAGCGAGGACTTTTTTATTAGCCCTGTAGTCATTTTCTTGTCTGGGAAGGGGAAAGTATGGGTTTCACTTCACCAGGATCTGACTGCTTTATATGGAAATGCCTTTAATGAAAACACACCAAGCAGTTTCTCGTTTTTGAGAACCCAGGATTTCCAACCTAGGTAGATGTCCTACCTAGATGACCATGGGGCTTCAGTCATGCTCACCCTTATTTCTTTCCACTGACCAAATGATATTTACACAGTCTCTGCAATGTGGCAGAGCTCTCATAGGAATATGCAAATGTGTTTTCACTCCTCCAGATCTTACAATGTTGTACAGGATCCTTGGTGAGTAGATAGTTTTCCTGACTGGTTGGTACCAGGGTAGACAGGATGAGCTCATCTCAGGATGTGCCTTAGGTGTGTGTGAGAGAGAAAAATGATGATTTCCATAAAACAGGGCTTTACTATTCCCAGTATCTCAACCCTCAGCAACAACAACAAAAGTATAAACAAAGGGGTTTACTTTAGTGAATTTCAGGGTGTAAATCCTGCTTTCTTGGAAATTTTCTTCCAAAGATACTAATAAAAACAACCAAACCACTATGACGAACAGCAGAGATTTCCATTTTGTTTTTTTCAGTGTCTTCTGTATCCCAATCCTTAGTCAGCACCCTGGGATCCTCCTCCAAGGTACATGGACTCAGCACTGGAGAAGAGCTGTCAAAAACCACAATGCTAAAATACTCTGCATTAGAGCTCCCCAGTCCCTCTCGTAGTGCCTTCTTTGCTCTATAATAGTGGTCTCCTGATGATTCAGTCTGAGAACTGGTTTGCAACTGATCCCTTCTGACCTGCATGCTTCCATTCCCAAAGAAACCAGAGGAGCAGAGAAGGTGCTGTCAACACAGTTCCTGTAAATCTAGCATGTTCCTGAATCCTATAACATGGAGATAGTTTAGGCAGCTCTAAATTTTGTCACTGGTTTTAAGCAGTACTGAGTGAAGCCTCCTGGAGGTGCTGCTCTGCAATGTAAGACTGAAACACTGATGCCAGCAGAGGGATTTTCTAGACGTTTTAGCAGACACATTATTTTACCTTAATTTTATCAGAAAAGTACTTTTTTCAGGAAACAAGAGGGTATTTGAAATCATCTCTTTTTCCACCTATATGACTACTATAACTAAACCCCTTGAAAACCTGCCAAAGCTAGTACATAATCAAGCACAGGTCAACTAAAATCTATTTTGTCTACTATTTACCTGCAGCCTCGTATTGGAAGCAACAACTAAGCCGTTCCTTAGGATGGAATGCCAATTTTCAATGTGTGAACCACTGAATAAAACGAAAAAGAAAGCGTTAAAGCTCAAAAGGTAAAATGCAAAATGAAATCAGAAATTCTTTAAAACAGTAGATTCACAGCTGCAAACCTCAAATACCAAAACAAAAGAAATAGCATGGCATTTCGATAACTTTTGATTAATATGAATATGTGCACTCACTGAAATGCAAAGGTACTTCCATAGAGATTTTTAGCAGCTCGGAAATTGGATTCTTTGGCTGGTGGACTGCTGAGAAGTAGGAACTGGTGGGGCGTGTGCATAAACTTTAGTTGCTGTAAAATAGGAGTGCACATATGAAGAAAAGTTAACAATGAAAGTACTGTATTTCCCTGATAATAGACCTTAAGATATCATGCTGTTTCACACAACACATAACTGCATCTAAATAACTACATGAACTAAGATGAAATTGGTCTCATTAACAGAAACAATTCAGTTTCAGCTGCAATCAAACAGTAAAAAATATCTTTCAGTTTATGAAATATGGGGAAATTTTTGAAACACATTTCAGTCATATATGGCTCTAGTAATTAAACTGAACAATTTCATTATGGTATTCTGATCAGAGCAGGCTTTGAATTAAGGTTATTTAGAAGGCTGCAGATTACTACGTCCTTAATCAGAGGATCAGAGGCACACATCCCTCTAAAATTCAAGCGCCATACTTTTTTAAATGTATATATATGAATTTCCTGGTATATCGTGTTTCTGTGCACTGCTTTCTGTACAATTCTGTAATATTCTATATGGCAACAAAACAAATAGTGATGTTCTTCTCACTTAATGTCAGATGACTACAAGGTAGGCACTTGTATTTGAGCTACTTACCTCAAACAGGCTTTTTATGAGCACTATTCCCTTGACCTATTTCAGATATTCCAAAAATCATGACCTAAAATTGCCTCTTTCACTGCCTTGTCTGTAAATGGAGTTAACCAGTTCGAAGCACACACCTATGTTTCGCTAAGAGACTCTCACCTAAAATGCTAATAAAAGCCATGACAAATAAGAAAATAATAGAGAACCCACAGACACTTACCCTATTCACTGGTAGCTTCACAATATGTGATCTATTACTAGAAATAACCCTAAAATAAGAAACAGTTCAATTAGACATGGTAACCAAAACAAACCTTTTTTTCTTAAAAATGTGTTATGAATGGCCACCACAATGCACCCAGCTGCAGGTCTTTAAACCTACCAGACAGAAGTAGACTTCAACTAGAAAGTGAGATCAGAGGACCCAGATGAGGTCCAGAAACAGTCCAGAGCAACTGCAGTTGCAAATACTGATGTTAATTCTTAGGGTGACCTTATACCAAATTACACTGCTCAAGTGATTATTCATTACAGTTGATACTGCAATAATTTTTATCTCATGTGAATCAACTTTATACCATTGTAGAAGAGGATGTGCAAGCGGGTCTTGTTTATCCATCTGCTTCTTTATTTCCAAGTAAGGTGCCTAGAAAAGAGAAAATAAGTTCTTTATTTCTAGGATGAATTCTGGACATTTTAGTGCCCATGATTTAATCAATTAAAATGAATACATGGGACTCATTATTAGGTTTCAATCACAATTTTAGTGATATACAGCATACTGGAGTTATAAATGTGTTTTGACAACAACAAGAATTAATACAGCAATTATTTTCCCTGGAGTACAATAATAAGCATTTAATTAGCATAAAAATGACTATATTATAGCAAACATTGGTGATCTCAGGGAGAACAGCAGAAGACATCTATTTTTGTTCAGCTCTTGTATTAAGAAATAGGACTGGAATTTCACAAAATTAAGTCTCTCAAAATACTCCAAAATAATCCACTTTGGGTTTTTTAACACTTTCAAAGTATAAACTGGTAAAATACCATGTCATATAATTCCTTTGAAAACCTTTCTTGATTTCAATCACGGTCTAAAGCATCCTTTTAAAACTCAGCAGTCCAAGAATTATTTTAACATTAAAAAAGCGTAAAATGGTGATTATTTTTTGTTTTTAAAAGACATATAAAGTAACAGAAATACCTGATTTTTAAATTTTTTGCAAGATGTTATAAAAATTAACAAAAATATACAATTTTTAATTTTCTATTGATTTTATTCATCTCTATATATTTTTTAATCCAGAATCCCAAAGTACTTTGTGAATACATTTAGAGCAAGATCTACAAACTGCTGTGAGAATATATTTATACAGCCATTGGAAAAGCAAGATATACAGAAGAGATTTCAACAACCATCTATAATCATCTGGGTTGTTTGGCAAAGGAGTGTAACAATAAACAGAAATACAACTATCAGATATGCTACTGAAATAAATGGCAGTAATCCCAAGAGACCCAACCTTCCAAGTATCCACCTATACTTAGCTGATCAAGTGTTTTGCTGTAATAGAAATAAAGGTATCATTCAGAACACTGTCACAAAATCAATTTCTTTTGCTTTGGCAGTAAAGAACTCTGGCTTTAACATTTCCAGAAATGTAGCAGTTGGTGATTATCTCATTACAATGTTCCATTTTCCTGTTATTATCTCTAATTTAAACTTCAAAAGATCTGAGTTCTACTCCACCACTTTTACTTGACTGCCATTATGGATACTCTAAGTTAGTTATTTTGAACATACATTTTAATATTATTACAGCTCTATATGAAAGAGATGATACCACTGATTTTTTGACCCACCAGAGGCAGCCAATATAAACATTTTTCAAGTTCTAGAAATAATGATTAAATAAGATAAATATTTTTAAACTCACCTGTGTCATCTCTCTAATGGAAGTGATACTGTCCAATGCTTTCATGACTCGGTCATAATTCTTCTTCTGATGTAGCATAAAATATGCAAATAAATTCAAAGAATATTAGTCTTTGGCTCTATAAAAACCTGAATTCTTTGAGTGTGTATAAAGCCAAAGCTAGGATGAATGTTGAGCAAACCAATCCTTTCAAACATTTCTAACCTGGAAAAATATTGTTACGATGGTTTTTCTTTGAATTTCACTGGAATCTCCAACACACTCAGAAAAACAGCTCACTTTTTAAACAAATATTTGTAACTAAACACAGGTTCTGAAGGTTGGATAACATGTTCTTAAGATAAATAATGCAGTGACTCCAGATCGAATTTAAATAAAATGTGGATGAATAGATGTGTTTACTTTGCTAACAGCTCTAAAAAACATCACAGGGCCTTCAGCTGTCCCTCTGCCTCACCCTGATCCTCACCTACCTACTGCTTGGGAACCACTACCGGATGGCTCCATCTGTTCTGAGTGAGTGAGCTTAACAGTTCATGCTTCATCCACTCCACATGACATGTTACTTTCAGGAGCTTCACTGTTTGCCATCGAGTCTTGCCAATTTCTGCCCACGGTCTTTCACCCTGCCCAAGCTGACAATAAGCTGGGAGGAGATGGAGGCACTGGCAGCCCAGGGATTCTGTTCACTCCTCTCAGTGTGACCCTCTCTCATAAATCCTCATCTACTTCGAACACCTACTTTGCCCAGCCACCATATAGCTGTCTCCTCCTCAGTCCCCTTCCAAGCATCTCCTGACAGTCTTTATTCCCACATGCTACAGAACACACCCTGAAAAAGAACTGGCCTTTGTTCAAAATTTACCTTGTACAAAATCTGACTATTATGTCAACATCTGATAAATCCCTCATTTTACATGGCCTTCACCTCTCAAGGGCCATCTTTCTCTTTGTGTCCAAAGTGTACACTGAGAGAAAGCCACTTAGAATAAACAATTTTGCATCTAGAATTTGCCCCCTGAAAGAGTTTCTTGTCTTTAACATAACTTGGAACACAACTTACAGTTTTCTTGTGGTTTAGGAATGGTATTCTCCAATTTAATGCTCACACTGAAATCAAGAACCTCTTGCTCATTCTGCCCCTCACCCCTCCCTCTCCCCCTTCCCACTGCAGGGGTCTAGAGAGGAGAATTGAAGGCACAAAAGGTAAAGATCATGGGTTGAGATAAGAGCAATGTGCTAGAAGCAGCAAGGAGATAAGAAAACAGATAGTAACAGCAACAATACTGAAGACCGAAGCTACAAGAAAGAGGTGAACAATTCACACAGAAACAGCAATAGCTGATTGTTCCCTCTGCCAAGCTACATTGACCAGGAAGGGACTCCTCTCTGGAAGAGACTCTCTTCCCCCGGCCCCTGGCAATGACGTGACATGGTATAGGATAACTTCTGAGTCCTAGCCATGGCCCCACCTGGCTACTGCAAAAATTAACCCTGTCCTGGCTGGAACCAGGACAAGTTTATACTCAAATACCTCGTCAGAGACAATTAAAAAAAAACTACAAAGTTTTGAAAACAAGGAGACTCCATAAGAAGTCTTTGCTTTGAAATCTCATGCAGGACTAAAATCAAGCGATGACATAATTACAGATAACTACTTACCCTGGGGTTAAAGGCCAGCATCTGAGGATCATTAGGATCAACTACAGAAGGATATGGCTCAAAAATGACAACTTTCCTAGGTGACTCTAATGCAGACCGACACATGGATACCAGGAGATCAACCACCTAGGGATAAAGAAGGACATTTATTCAACATATGTACTTTTATATCGTATTTTCCAGCCTGCTTTTTTTACACATTATAGTTATACCATATTTCATTGTTACCTATATTGCCCAAACCATGTTATCCACAGGACATAGTTTAGGACTCAAATTTTTCCATTAACCTCAACAGGGTTTGGAGTCAGCCCTGGCATATTATTCCAGGTGCATAAGTAGGATCACTATGTGGTCCTAAATGTATTATAATGTCAAACATATTGCTTTCATTTCTGCTTTTTCTTGTGCACATACACTACTTCCTGTATTAAATTCATTCTCTAAGGAAATGAAGTTGTGCTCGATCTGTGTATCTCTGTATAGTACATGCCAGTGAAAATGTTGCTCAAGAGCAAAGAATGGTCTGTGAAATTTGTACCACTTCCTGCTGTTCTCCTGAAGACTGTGTTCATAGAAACACTTGTAAACATTGCTTCTGGTAAGGCCAGAACAGTGCAATGATTTAACAGTCATTTGCATAGTTCACACTGGAGGATCCTCTTCCTTCTATCCTGTTGTACAAAATTACAACATAGCTTTCAATATTCATGATTTGCAAGATTACCCTGCAGGATCATGCATGTAAATGTGTACACAGACACTGTCTAATGTAGTCACACGTGTACACATACGTACATATACAACTTAGCAACAGATTCTCATGTAATTGTTTCAAAATATATAATTCAGAGGTTAAAAAGAATACAGCAATAACAAACGAGAGAATGCAGCTTTCTGGCACCTGTAAAACATAAATTCAGCTCATAATGAAATCCACAGTTGCTACTTTAAAAAGTAGCTGCTAATCAGCTCATTTCCCCATTTTTTCTGTGCCTTCTGAAAACATTTGTGTATCAAAAAAAACAGACTTTTCCAGGAAAGAAAGAAAAAGCTGAGATGAGCTGTACTTAGTAGGCATCCTGGTTCCTCCCACAACTCTATGCACATCAGACCTCAACTCAAGCTGTTCTAGAAGTTTTTATATATCTACCAATGTACCTGATCATTTGGAGGGAAAAAAAATGATGGTCTTTTAGAGAAGCAGAATGAAAATAAGAATACTGATGAAAGGGAAAAGGGACTGTGCTGTGGTGAGTCATAGAGTTGCCATTCTCCTTCTCTGCTCCTTCAGCACGAATGGACAATTTTCTCCATCAGTTTAAATATATTCTGTTAGTTCCAGTTATTAAATATCTCACATATATTTAAAAATGAAGTTATTGAAATAATGATCCCCTCCTCAATGCTGCTCTGGTTACTTTCCATTTTATAATACCTGAAAATGTGATGAATATTTCAAAATAGGGCATATGCATTAGCATTTGCAAAGGAGACCAGGAGTCTGCATATGCAGCCAGGTCAGGCAACAGGCCTGACACTGTGTAAATGTATTACTGTGAAATTGAGCATGAATTCATACACCCTGCTTCTCAGAAGCACTTTGCATCCTGCAGTCACAAAACACTACTAAAGAAGAGTTGTTTGAGTCCCCAGATCTCTTAATACAGTGCTCGAAGTTGCCCTTCATTATGATTTGCATGATGGGATTTTGTCTTAAAATTGGCACAGTTCTTCTACTTAGAACACTGTCCCTAAGCTCTCCTTTAAACTGTTACCTTCTAGGTTGTTTCTGATTCTGCTTTTTTTATGTCTGATTTCCCTGAAGTCATTGTTTTGAGACAATGCAAGGCAAAACAACTTAAATTGGGAGGTAAATCTAATAGAAACCTTATAATACAACATTGCATATATATTCAACGGTAATAGGAAGAGTGTGTTCTAGTAAATGTCCTTAAAACTGGGCGTGAACTCTTCCTCCTTAGCTGAAGGTACTGAGTAAATAAGTAAGGATTAAAATATTTTCAAGGAGGACAAGATGACACTTGCTGATGACAATTCCTCTTACAATATCAGCCTCCCAGGCAGTGCCTCTCCCTCTCTCTCCAGAGACTCTCTACAGGGAGTATGAACTATCAACAAATCAGACATTTAATTTTCAGGCATTTTGCCTACATGACTAAAACAAAGCAAGGCGAGTTCATGCTTGAAACTTTTAGAAAGTACACTCACTTATTATTAAGTAGGAGCCATGAGAATATTTGAAGTGACCTTTGAAAACTAGCTGAAATCACAAAAGAAAAAACAGGATGTGGTTTCTAATTACAGGGACCTATATTTAGGCTCCTTCACTAGACAAAATTATTTGGAGGAAGATTAATCTGACAAAATATAGAGATTCACAATGTGAACACCTACCTCTTACTAGCCTAGGCTTGCTAGGGGAGCCTTGTTGGAGAAACAACCCCTGTGCCAATAGTCTATGCTGTGAATCACACAGTCCTAAACTAAGGACAAAAATAGCTCAGATGAATCAAAAGCTAAAAGCGATCAATTCTTTCTGCAAACAGGAGTGGGAGGGTAACCAGATCCAGTGTAGTGAGCTGGCTCCAATGCTATCACTAAAGTGAAACTTAACAGAATTTAGCCACGAGATCCAATAGATAAAAAGCCTTATCTAAATTTTAAAGCATTCTTAAGGTTGTAATCACTCTGCAGCAAAGCTCTGTAAATGTAGTGGTACTCCAGAGATCTAGAGCAAGCTCCGCATATGCCTGCAACAGTGACACCTCCACAACACAGAGTGAGAGCTAACCACGGCCACCTCTCCTGTCAGCACTATTTTAAAAAGTTTTTCCTATTTTAGGAAAGCAAGCTTCCAGCTGTTCAAGGAGTTAGTCAATAGGACCCCCTCAGAAACTGCTCTCAGGGATGAGGGAGCAGAACAGAGCTTGCAGATCTTTAAGGATGCCTTCCCTAGACCACAAGAGCTCTCTCAATCTCCATGTTTAAGAGATCAGGAAAGGAAGACAAGTGGCCAGCTCAGATGTCCTACAAGGCAAGAAGCAAAAGCACAGGCAGTAAATGCAGGCACAGATATGCTGGGATGAATACAGGGACACTGCCTGCTTGTATCAGGATGGGGTGAGGGAGGCCAAGGTGAAACTGGAGCTGAACTTGACATGGGATGCAAATAATAATAAGGAGGGCTTCTGTAAGCATGGGAGCCAGAAGAGGAACGTCAAAGAAGTGTACTCACCTCTGAACATGACTGGCAAACTGGTAACAGCGGATGAGAAGGCTGAGGAACTTGACAGCTTTTTGCCTGTCTTCAGTGTCAGTATCCCCTTCCCACATTCTTGAGTAGATGAAGCTCAAGTCAGGGAGTGGGGAAGCAAAGTGTTTCCCACTGTCAGAGAACATTAGATTTGAGAACCCCTGAGGAATCTGAACGTACAGAAGTCCATGGGACCTGATGATATGCATCCCAGAGTCCTGAGGCAACTGGCTGGTGGACTTGCCAAGCCACTCTCCATGATATTGCAAAAGGCATGACAGTCAGGTGAAGTACCAAATAACTGGAAAAAGGGCAACATTGCATCAATTTTTAAAAAGGGCAGAAAGGAGAATCCTCAAACTACCAACCTAGCAGCCTCATCTCTGTGCCAGGGAAGATCATGGAACAGATCCCCCGAGAAGATGCTAAGGCACATGGAGGACAGGGAGGTGATTTGAGACGGCCAGCACGGCTTCACCAAGGACAAGTCCTGCCTGACAAAACCAGTTGCCTTCTATCATGGAATGACTACATCAGTGGTCAAGGGAAGGGCTACAGATGTCATTTATCTGGACTTCTGTAAAGCCTTTGACAAAGTTCCCAACAATATCCTTCTCTCTAAATTGGAGAGAAATGAATTTGATGGATGGACTGTTTTGTGGATAAGAAATTGGTTGGATGGTTGCATCCAGATGGTAGGGATCAATATCCCAGTGTCCTGATGGACCCTGGTAATAACTGGCGTCCCTCAGGGGCCCGTATTGGGACCAGTGTTATTTCATATCTTCATCAATGATGTAGACAATGAGATTGAGTGCACCCTCAACAAGTTTGCAGATTACACAAGCTGCGTGGTGCAGCTGACATACCTGAAGGACAGGATGCCATCCAGAGGGACTTGGACAAGCTGGAGAAGTCGGCCTGTGGGAATCTTGTGAGGTTCAACAAAGCGAAGTATAAGGCGCTACACCTGGGTCATGGTAACCCCTGGAACCAATGCAGGCTGGAGGAGGAAGGGATTGAGAGCAGCCCTGCCAAGAAGGACTCGGGTGTGCTGGTGGATGAGAGATTGGACATGACCCAGCAATGTGCACTCACAGCGCAGAAAGCCCAGAATGACCAGCGGGTTGAGGGAGGTGATTCTGCCCCTCTGCCCTCATGAGACCTGACCTGAGTACTGCACTCAGCTCTAGGGCTCCAGCATAAGGAAGACACAGACCTCTTGAAGCAAGTCCAGAGGAGGGTCACAAAAATGATCAGAGGGCTGGAATGATGAAGGAAGGCTGAGAGAGCTGGGAAGAAGGGCCTAGAGAAGATAAGGCTCTTGGGAGACCTTATTGCAGCCTTTCAGTACTTAAAAGGGGGCTGATAAGAAAGATGGGGAAAATCTTTTTAGCAGTGTAGTGATAGGACCAGGGGTAAAGGTTTTAAGCAAAGGGAGAGAGATTTAGACTAGATATAAAGAAGTTTTTTACAGCGAAGGTGCTGAAACACCGGCACAGGTTGCCCAGAAAGATGGTAGATGGCCCATCCCTGGAACCATTCAAGGTCAGGTTAGATGTGGCTCTGAGCAACCTGATCTAGCTGAATATGTCCAGGTCCACGGCAGGGGTTGGACTACATGATCTCCATAGGTCTCTTCCAACTCAAACTGTTCTGCGATTCTCTGATTCCAAATGTACATATAATATACCACATATTTGCCTGAATTAAAAAAAACCCCAAAACTCTAGCTCCCAGAAACACATAGTTGAGGTCTTCACAGGACTTCAGGCTGAGGAAGACGTGGGGCTTCATCAGCAGATCTCTCTCTCTATTTCTTACAAGCTTAAATAGTTAGCCCAATGTCTGGTACCCAGATGTTGCAAATATAGTCACGTAATGGTCTACAGCCATCGGATGAAGAGCTGGTGCTCAGATTCCACAGTCATATTCTGTGTACACTATTGTAAGTTTCTTCCTTTGAGGATATGCCCTTAGGTGGTATTCAGGTACCTAGGTGAATAGTTTCTTTTCAGTGGCTAGACCCACTAATACTAGTTACAGTTAAATAAACTGAACATTCATTCTTCAAAAAAACCCATGCTGCATACTATGTGACTGGAAAATCGGAGAGGAGTGCCTTTTTTCTTAAGATGTGTAAATTTTTAGTTTAGGATCTTAAGAGGATTTTAAACATAAGATCTTTTAACTGCTAGTTAATTTATTGTAAGTGTTAAATGGTAATTCAGAAACACAGTTTCAATACTTTAAGAAAATGATACTGTTATATCAATAACTTCCTGGAGTCAGGAAGCAAGCTTATGTTAAATTCCTGATCTTTGAGAAGAAAAAAAAGAATCCTATGTAGCAACATCAGTATGGACTTTCCCAGTGCTGTTTAATGATCAGAAGAAAACACATTCTCAGTGGATAGCTGCATCCCAAGGCCATGAGTAGGAAATAACTTATTAACTGCATGAGAGTAGCAACGGCTTATTAGGTGAAAATAAATGCGAATTATCTCCAAATGACAATGGCTGCCTTTATTTACAACCTAGGTGACCTAATTGAATATAACAGAACATAAAACCACAGTTAGTCTAATTACATGGAAGCACAACAATGGAAACACCTCATTAGTACTATCTGAATACATCATGCATAAACCAGTGTATTTCCAACTATAACAGTGGACAAATAAACAGTATACTTACCAAATAGCACTCATATGGGGAATAAAAGTCAAATACATACTAGAAGAGACTGAGAAGACTCAGTATACTACAGAAAATCAGACATGTATTAAGCATTCTACCTGAGCCCCAGTTGCAATTTCATCAGCAGCTTCGTTCATCACTCCTAATGTTTGGAAAGCAAATACACAGAGCTCCCGTTCACAAACAGTGGGCTACACAGAGAAAGAAAGTTAATTTTATTTTTGTTCTACTTTTGAGTTCTCGTTTTTATCATGTCATGCCTACAACAAACCCAAACACATTTAATGATAATTCTTTCCTTCATATTTTAACTGCAACATTAATTTTAAATAATTAATACATATCCATTATTGAGGAAGATACATTAGAGAAGCATTTTAATAACCTCAAGAGCAAGAGTGAAGAACTCTAAAACTCATAAGTACTCACAGAGGCTAAACTTAAAAAGAAATCCAAACACGATTACAAAACCAAAATTACAGGCATAGTACCCAAATGTTCCTAACACTACCCTATCTGAAAACTTCCTAGCTAATTAAAATTAATGGAGAACAAATCCAGAAACTAAGCAGAGCAGGTTTATTCTTCACAGCTTGTTACTCTGCTGTTGAGAACACACATAAAAATTTTATCTGGAAGAAAAATTTCTTGGAAAAACTATTCTTAACTTTTGACAATTTAACAAATTACTGGTAAATTGTAAGAAAATGCATTATATTTTCACAGCAAAAACATTGAATTTGGGAAGGCCACATGATATTTTAATAAATAAAGATGTTTCCACTCTTTTGTAGGTATTCAAAAAATAATAAAACCCCCTTGCTGCTGAACCAGTTTTTGCCTGTTAAAAAAAAAATTCACAACATCATCACAAATAAAAAACCTTTATCTAAACTGCATAAGGAGTGAGAATTGAACATTCTGCCTTCATAAAGCAAACAAAGCACAAACAAAAAGGAACACATCTTTAGGTAGAGAAAATAGGCACGACTTTGTGGGCTTCCTAGTTTCTACAACCCTTACAGCAACTCCATCTTATTTACTGAAATATAATTAGCAGATCAACTTTTTAAAGGCTCAAGTAATGAATCACATACTGAATTATTATCAGCATCCAAGATGAGCAAACAGTTGAAAGAAATAGAAGAAGGAAGCACAAATTAAAACCTTCCTTAAAATAACCCAGTGAACACAATGTTTTATGACAATGTTGAAAACAATCAAAAATACTTCTTGGATACAATTTCTTTGAATACATATTCTTAAATCCAAACCCACTGAAACTTACAATTATTTTTGGTAGGCAATAGTAAACTTTTCTCACTCAACAATCACTAAAGCATTTGTAGTGGCACCCTTTCAAGTTCAAGTCAATGCCTCTAGAAAGTACTTGCGGAAATGAAAAAATTAATCAAGCACACAAAAATTTATCTCTTTTCTGTTTCAGACAACAGCTTGGTCAGTAACAGGCATATTGCTGTACTTGTCGTAACTTGCTCTGAAAACATATGTTTGCTGAGTTTCAAAGATTCAAAACTTTATCTCAATAAACATCTGAAATCTTCTGCATTGTCATAGCTTCACATCAGCTTTACAAGAGCCATCATCCTTCAAATCTAATAGTGTCACCCATTTGATTTACTTTATCTGGCATGTTACATTGCATTAGGCAGCAGACAAAGCCTAACATGATCTAAATCGCTGTGCCATGGCACACTAGACAAGAGGTATTTACTTCTGTCATTATTCTCAGGTTTTCCACATTTAGAAGATGGTTAAATCATTTGCTTAGTTTGGGAAGCATGTTGGCGCTACTACCTTGACTATCGTTATCAACAGTATACACCAACTTCCTTTATTCCAGAGCAAGGAATAGCTCTGGAATAGCAGAGCAATCTAAGTTAAGCCATGCTTGCCATGAAGAAAAGTTTTAAGAAAATACTTATTTTTGGTATTTTGGTTACAGTCTCAGCAAAGTAAATTATCCTGAGACTTAATGATGGCAAAGGGAACACACGATTTGTCATTGTTGCTCTTTTTCTTTTTACTGCACCTGTGTTATGATTCCAGAAATGTCTGAGCATCTTGAAGAGGGAAGTTAGGAAAATGGTCATTGTACTTATGCATGACATTTGAAAGGCCCTTTGTTTGTCTCAGATAGACACTAGAGAACTCTATATATGAAGATAAGTGAGACAGTAAAATCTCAGCTCTGAAGTGGAACAGACACTGTTAGCACCTATACAATTCCTTTGATTTTATGTATTTGATGAACCTTTCTGTCCACTGAATATTTCGCCATTGCAGTATAATGGGGAGAATAATCCCAATCCTGTAGTACAGAACCCTGTCTTCATATATCCACCCTGGATGCCTTTTAACCCAAACTCCCGCCATTTTGAGAGCACTTCTGAATACTGTTTCTGAAATTTGTTTCTATTTAGTAAAATCAGATATTTTTAACTTTAATTTCCCATAGTGTATTCCAAGACATTTTCGTATGGCCATTTCAGTGTCCTCTTCTTCAGTCACTAGTCAGGTTCAACCATTTTAATGTTTTAAATCCCTCCAGAATTAAAATATTAGTTTGCAATTGAGAAGCAAACATGTGGAGGAATTTTGTTTGTCACACACTGTGACAAACCTATTCAGCATTACATTTCCTTATTTTTGTTTTTGTCTGCAATAATGCATGCTAGAACCAATGAAAACACATGAAAACTAAGTTAATAAATCAATTCTAGAAGATGGAGTTTAAAGAAAACCACAAGCTTTATGGGGAAACTGAGATTCAAGGCTGCTCTTACTCTGCTGCTAATGTTTTGCATATTGCTAGTGTGTTTCCCTTTATGGTGTCCACTTTTCTCTTGTCACAGGATGTAAGCCCTTGGGACAGGATTGTTCTGACTTCAGATCAAAAATATAAGAAATGTCCCTAGCCACAGTAAACAAACAAGAACAACACTAACACATTTATAAAAGCTACATCATTCCAACATCATCTTACTTTCATTTATGTACATGTACTACATTAAGCAAGCTGAACTGTCTAAGAATTTTTGTGTATGTATATGAAATATGGACTTTTTCTTACTGATATGGATCCATATCCACAAATGTACAAAATAACCACCTTTTATTAGATTGCTAGTTCCCACTGTTTTCAAAGGGAAAATACACAGCAAAATAAGGCTTATACACTTAAATATGTATTTCCCAACGTGAACTTCATCTTAGGTGTAGGCACAGATTACAACCATCACCTTGAAGACACACAGAGCTGACTGTCTGGGAGACTTTGTTCTCCACTACCTGAAGAGGGAACTCTAAGTCCTTTCAGCAACAGCAGCTGCACGGGGTCTCACATACATTTTATTTTTTCACTTGAAAAAAGAAAATTAACATAAAGCCATTGGCTTTCACAACACTACTACTTAAGTGGAGATCATTAGTGCTGAAATTTAGAAGGATCATTATTTCAGTCGTGAAAAGACAGAAAAAAATAAGAGGTGGGCAGTTAACCTGAGACTGCAGATGCTTGGAAGCAGAAGGTAATGACAGAAGCAGAAAGCATTTTCTAAATATTTGAGGTTTTCAGACTTTTCCTTTAGCTACCCCCATTGCACAATCAGTAGCTACCACCCAACTGCTGCTGTGATGAAAAAGGGCTCAATCAGAGTTCCCCTGTGTTACAATGCAAGTGTTGCTGATTCCTGTAGTGACTGAGAGTGGCAGACATGCAAACAATCCAGGTGCTATGACATACTCTGGTTCATGGACTCATACAATATTTAAAATATTTTCCAGGCATTCCTTCAATTCCAAAAAGGTGAAACTTTCATAGTGTGTATTGATCTGTCTTGCTACTTTCTCCTGTGGGCTGAAGCTGTGTTCAGAAGAGCAATGTGCCACACTTTCCTTATCCTAAGGGATATCACACAGACACTAAGGAGACTGCAACATGACTGATACACCTAAAAACCACTGATATAATAGGAGATGCTTCAGGGAAGGCTCACTACCTGACTTACAGCAAACGTAATAAATGGTAAAGGCGAAACCATTAGCAATCATCTCACTTTTACTGAAAGCAACAGACATAGAGATGAAATGTAACTTCAAATCTCAGTTCTGTTTCCCACTTTAAACCACAGGAACTCTTAGTTTTACTGCAAAGTAAACTCTCTGAATAGTCTCACAATATTCACGTGTTATGTGGAACATGCTGCTCAAAGATATGGGAAATACCACAGCTGTAAACAGATATAACCTGAAAAAAGATGACCGCAGACTGTGGTCGAATAAGAAATGTCACTTGTTCTGTTTGGCTTTGTTTTGGCTTTGTATTCATTTTCTGGTGTTTTTACTTCCCGAATATATAAATAGATGGTGAACAAACAAGCATTACAGAATTTCTAGCTGGGCAAGGTGCACTTTGGTAAGTTGTGGCTACATGAAAAGCAGCACTACAGTCATTTTACTCTGTCAGAAAAAAATAAAGTAATTGAAATCCATTCTATTAAAGTACAGGTTGTAACTGGAGAGGCTTTTTTTATAAAAAGAGATAAAACCAGCCTATATTGTGAAGGAGGGATTAGAAGGACCACAGCATTATTCCACAAGAATCTTGGGATTCCACAAACATCTTGGCTAAACTCCAGTCTGACTAAACATATTGGTACCCCTAGCCTTTTCTCCATAGTTCAATGTTTATTCTATTCCAAAAATTTTCTAGCCCTAAGCGGCCTACTGTTTCTGAAACATCAGTGCTTCTGTGTTTTCAGTGGTGCCTAAGAATTTCATAGTCAAATGACAGAGAAATCTTCAAGTTAACAGGAATCCAACTTACTTCAAAATACAAATGCATACTTCAAATAAACTAGCTTTAATATTTCATATTGCTGAGTTTTTTACTTATTCCTGTTTTGTTCTAAAGAGGCCTCAGTCTGAGGTTTCAACACAAGATGGCACTCTAAGGAGACGTCTTGACTGAAAAATGATACACAGAGGGTTTTTGAATTACCTTATTGAATGCATTCTGAGATTTTTTTTGTCCCGTATAATTGTCTCACAGGGGTGTAAAATCTGTTCAATCATGCTGTTTTACCAAAGGCTTCAGTATTTACAAATACTAATTTGTGAGGGATTCAGGAAGACATAGACAGCAAGATAAGCATTAGCTTCACACAAAGCTTACTATGTAAAAGCTGAGTAAGATCAAAGAATTACAGAAAGATTGAGGTTGGCAGGAATCTCTGGAGGGCATCTAGTCCAACATCCCTCCTAAAAGAGGGTGACCTAGAGCCAGCTGCCCTGGACACACAGGTTTTGACTTTCTCCATCGATATGAATTCCACAGCCTCTCTGAGCAACTTTTTCCCATTCTCAGTCACCTTCAGAAAAGGTAAAAAAGGTAAAAAAGTGTTTCCTGTTGTTCAGGAACTTCCTGTGTTGCAGTTTGTGCCCTCTGCCTCTTGTCCTGTCACTGGACACCACTGAAAAGAGGCCGACCCCATCCTTTTTGCACCCCTCCTTCAGGTATTTACAGACATTCTTTTTTACCAGGCTGAACATTCCCAGCTCTCTCAGTCTTTCCTCATATGGGAGGTGCTCTAGTCCCTTTAATCATCTTAGTGACCCTTCAGTGGACTTTCTCCAGCAGCCTCATTTCTTTCTTGTGCCGAGGAGCCCAGAAATGGACATAGTGTGACCTCACCAGGGTTGCATAGAGGGGCAGGACCACCTCCCTCCACATGTGGGCAATTCTGTTGTTTCATGTAGTTCAAGATACCATTAACCTTTCATATTGCAAGTGCGCGCTGCTCACTCATGCTCAAGTTGGTGTCCTTTTCTGCCCAAGCCAAGTTGTTTTCCAGCTGGGTGGCCCCCAGCATACGTTGGTGCCTGGGTTTGTTCCTCCCTAGGTGCTGGACTTGGCACTTCTTGTTGAACTGAAAGAGATTCCTGGCAGCTCATTTCTCCAGCCTGTTGAGGTCCCTTTGACTGGCACTCATCAGTCTGGAGTATCACATACTTCTCTCATTTTTGTCAAGTTTTCATCATTTACAAACTCTCTTGCACCATCATCTAGGTGATTAATGAAGCTACTAAACGGGATTGGACCCATTATTGATCCCTGGGGCACACCACTAGTTACTGATCTCCAACTCAACTTTAAGCCACTCTGGGCCCAGACATTCAGAGAGTTTTCAGACTACTTCACTATCTCCTCATTCAGCCCATGCATCAACAGCTTGTCTACAAAGATCTTACGACAAGATACTGCCAAAGGCCTTACTGAAGTCCAGGTTGCCAATATCCACTGCACTCCCCTCATCTACCAGACCACTCACTTCATCACAGAAGTTTACCAAGTCAGTCAAGTACGACTTCCCATTGGTGAAGCCATGCTGACTACTCCTGATGATTTTCTAGTCCTTAATGTGCCTGGAAATGGTTTTGAGGCTTAGCTGCTTCATTATCTTTCCATGCATCAAAGTGAGAGTGACCAGCCTGTAGCTCTATGGGTCCTCCCCTTCTTGCCCTTCTTTAAGAGAGGACTGACATTTTCTTTCCTCCAGTCTTCGAATACAATAATACATTTTTATTACACTTCTTTTAAACAGATCCTTAATATAATAACCACTATTGTTAATGACTCATGATCTCATTACATAGAATGTTTGTAATAAAAGTACATGCTGAATTCCTAAAACAAGAGATTTCTCTTCTATTACAGCAGCAAAACTGTTGCATTATTAAAATGCAACTTAGTCCTTCCCTAATATTATTATTGTAATAATAAAAGAAAGAATTTTACATGGCATTAAAAAAAGTTAAGAGCCTTCTAATATAGAACCAATAATGCTTAAGTTTCTTTATTACATTTTTATATCTGCTTTGGAAAATACCTATTTTAGCTAGATGAACCAAATCAGATGGTTGAAAAGTACCTTTGCAGGTCAGTTAGTACTTTTATTCTCTCATGTAGGACTAGCTTTATCTAAACTTTATACAAAGTTTTAGATAAAGCTAAAATTGATTTTTCCTAAAGCTTTATCAACCACTGTAACAGGTTGTCCAAAGAGGCTGTGCAGACCTCCATCCTTGGAGATTTTCAGTATGTTTATCATGTCTGCCTTCTCTGTCTCTCCTCAGCATAAAGTTTGACCTTGTACTTCCCATTGTTTTTCAAAATGCAGGAAAGAGTTACTTCAGAATATGACAGAGCTCCTGAGAGCTGTGTAGCACAGGTCACCTTGCAGGAGGATGCAGTATGATTCCCTACATCACAGAATATGCTGAGTTGGAGGGGACACACAAGGATCACCAAGTCCAACTCCCGGCCCTGCATATGAGTTAAGGGAGATGTTGAGATGTTTAGATGTTTAGGCTTCAGTCCCAACCCTTGCTAATGATTTCAAAGCTGTTTCTTAATCCTTCTATGAAGAACAAAATAGATAGGATTCCAATTATTTTTAAGAATGACTGCATGAAATAGTATGGTCCATGTTATGCAAGAGGTTAAAGAATACTTTTTATTCTTAGGATCCATGTATTCATTGAATTTTCCCTGTGTTTTGCAGAATGACTGCAAATCATGCCATGCATCCTCCTCTCATATGGGAAAGGTGTGAAAACTTATAGGAAAACATTGACTGCTTTACTGCTGGGGTTTTTTTTAAAGGGAATGAAGCAATGGACCATGGGCCTTTATAAAGAAGAGTCTTACAACTTCATGATGCATTATGGTACCTTCCATTCCAGAGAACCTTTGTGCTTCCCCTTCACAGAGCTGCAGTTCCTTGTGAGGGCATACACACACACACACTCTCTCTCTCTTGTGGAGTACACACAGGAACTGTATCTTTAATTCTGATTTTCTGTATTTCAGGGAGCTTTTGGAACTCAAAAGAAAATTCTGAAAGAGCCATACTTTGCTCTGTAAAGAAATTCCCAAGAGAAATCTAAGAATTTTGTACTTATTCATCTTCAGTAAGTCAGTAAAGTAGCCCCTTTGTTTATCCTCAATAAGGGACTAAGACAACCTAACAACATCTCAAGACTTCTGTGTATAAGAGGATCCCTGAATCAGCAGGGAATATTTGCATGATTAGATTAGTATTGCGGACTCTGGAGCAAGACAGATGTCCACTGTAAAAGCATTAAGTCAAACAAATGCAATTGTGTTATGTGGCTGTTCTGCAACAGACGTCTTCCATACAATGATATTCTGACAGAGGAATCTGGTGTCTAAATTAAGCTATACAAAATGACATATCTTGTTGTCATCCAGTGGCTCTTATGGGAAAAAAGATGTCAAGATTTTAAGAAAGTAACTTAAATTGAAATAGATATTAAAAACAGAACACTCTACCAGAAAAATTTATTTAGGAAAATGAAACAATACTGAGAAGAAAGTTTGCTGAAAGAGATTGATTTGAAAATACTTAAAAACGAAGATAAAAAGATAGCCTGTAGAGTAAGTCTGCAGAAGGGAAAAAGTTTGTCTCTCAGTTTCACATTTATCTTCAGTTGTCCTGAGGATGAGACATCTGAATTAAGCATGTCAGTAATAACCAGCACAAAAAACTATGTATGGCATGAGAGTTTATAAGTAGGTATGGTAGTATTAAAAGAACGTAATCGTGTGGTGGCAATTGCTGAATTTTTAAACTGCATTTTGAGACAATTAATTGCACTACACTATAGGTCAGGAAAGGCAGCAGGCTGACATACTGGAGGATTAGACAATCAAATTTCTCAGTGGCTTCTTTATAACTGCATAAAACTCCATAAAATACCACAAAATCTAGCTTAAATACATATTAAAATATCCTTTCAAGCAATAACTTTGCTATGCTTCTGTAAATTAACATGCCTTTTTTGCTGTTGAAAAAAAAGGCCCAAAGGGTAGAAGAGAAACTCATCATTAAGGCTACACACACCCAGACATGATCCTGTGTGCATCTGTGTGGAGCCATTAAACTTTAAAGTTAGAAACTGATGAACCAATCCAGAACTATTTAGTCTGTGGCACCTCTGGTAACACAACTGCTACGGAGAGAGCCTATGGAAGTAATGCCTTTGAAACAGTCATCTGCAGAAAAGGAGATCTAGACACTCTTGCTAAGAACACCACAGTAAGGTATTGATCATTATGAAACCTGGTGAAGTTACAGTGCTATCAAAAGGAAGAGCTCTTTACAAAGGCCAGGGATTCTCCAAAAGGCTAAACCGCATGTAGCTTTGCCTTAAATGAAAACCTGCTGCATTCTTGTAATAAAAATACTCTATTTCTGAGATCAGCTCTTGCAGCAGTATTAAACGTAACATGCTCTTTTTACATACATTCTCTCTCTCTCTCTCTCTCTCTCTATGTATGTATGTATATATGCATGTATGTATGCATGTATGTATGTGTGCCTAGCTGAAGCATGTAAATAAACCCCACAACTGACCACTTCAGGCTGGCCCTGCCAGAACTCTCAGTAGTGAAGCATAAATTTCCTTAACATACTCTGGCAAGCTCATGCTTGATTCAGACTGAGATCCTTTCTCACCTTCTATACAACTGCAAACTCACTAATGGCTCTATATTGCTTACTGAGTCATTCAAGTATACACAGAGCATGATAGATTTCTTCCTGGCATCTCATTTGTCCTGGGTTATATAATGACAGGCTTTCATTTTTGCAAAGCTTGCCAGGTTATGCTCCTTGCAAAGGCACTGATGAATATATGTTCAGGGGCAAGCATGTTGTTTGTGGTTTCTTTTGTTTTGAAATGCTGACAAACTCTTCAACAGATAGCTATAAAATGACACCTCTTTAAACTGAAGTCACAGAAGAGTAATTCTGAGAGATTGTAATCTTTACAGCGGGAAAGTATGAAGAATTAAAATTTTTTTATTTAGAGCAGATGACTTTCCATTTTGTTTTCTTTTAATAGTTCATCATGTGAACAGGAATAAATCCTGCAATTTGCTTTGACCTATGGAAAAAAGATAAACCCCAATAACTTAAATAATTATGTTATTCAAATTCTACTCACAATCCAAACATTACTCACTTTATCTTATCCTGTCACAGGTAATACCCATAGCAGTGCATTCCAAGATGAACTTAGAACTGGAATAAGGAACCGATGCCATTTTTGTTTTGTTGATGCCAGTGTATGGTGGCTAATAACTCTGTCAGAAAACCTTGTATTTAAAAGGTAGATATGAGCTTGAAGAGGCAAAAATAACACCTAATTGGATATCCAAAACTATAGGGGTTTAACAATGACTTAAAGCAGTGTTAACTGAATACGTACATGCTTTTTCAAACCCCATCAGCAACCTATTTGCATACCCTGCCTGCAGTCAGGATTCTCGACCCTGGAGCCCTTCAGTGTCATAGGGAATGACACTGAGATGACTTCTGCTGCCAGGTAGAGCAATAACTCTCCTCAATTTAGTTCTATGTAACTACCATAGATGACATCTGCTTCAGCTTATGTGTAGTTACTTGCTACACTGTGGACAAATTATCAAGTATTCAACCATTCACACACTGTAGTTAGACAGTTTTCCATAGCTTTAATCGTTCAAGGTGCTTCATGTTTCCATAGGATGCAGGGCAGGTGAAACAAGAGCATTCTAAACTGCCAGACTAGTTCTAGAGCTAAGAATTTTATTCTAATATACTCTTTCACAAAGCTGCACTGATCCAGTAGCTCCAGGCAGATTGTGTCTCTCATGGTCCATCTTACTCTTTTTCACTGTATGCATTCACCAACAGCATGAGAGAGTAAAATGTTCATCAAGGAAAATTCTGTTCCCAATCACACAGGAATGAAAGGAAGAGCTGTCTAACTGGCCAGACTTAGGGCATACTGAACCATGACAGTGTCCCTGGACTAGGTCACTGCTAGATCAGACACTTCACAGAGCATCTCCTTCTACTGCCTTTCTTATCACATTTGAGGATGGCTTATTCCAGCAGCCTGCGAGCAAAACAGGGTCAAAAGAAGAGTGGCGGCACTAACACCAGTGTATGTAAATACAGTGGTCTTGGCTTGATAAAAGCTCAAGAATGAGGTGCCCTGAGCTGTTAGAAGAATGCCAGAGGATCGTGAAAGCACTCTAATACACTTCTCTGTCTTATCTGGTTGCAACTACTGCAGCACAACAGTGTTCAGTGAAATACAGTCCCTCTTTACATTTCTGTGGTATTATACAAGTCTGATTTCCATCTTCCTTGTTTGTAAGACTTTTTTTTTCAAATTTACAGCAAAATCCAACTAATATGCTTTACATTTTTGCATCTTAAAAGGATATCAGAATGAAACACATCTCACATAAATCAGTTTTTCAACAGGTTTGTATGGTTCTCTGCTATTTAAGGCACTATAAAATGCATTGTTTTCCAGCACACCACTTACCCTCAGCATAGGGCCATTCTGGAACACATGGGGTTCATCACAAACTACACAGTATTCATTCAATACTGGTATCCGCTGCTCAGCAAATTCGATAGTCTGAGAACAATGAAAATGACAGTAACAACATCTGCTTAAAAATAATTAACAGTTAGCTCATGCTTCACAGAGTTTCATAAGTGGGTGAGATATGATATCCTACCTGCACAAGAAAGCCACGGTGTCGCTCAGGAATGCATTTTGCACCATAATTTTGCTGCAAGGAAAAAGTTGAGGCAACTTCAGTGTTGGTATGCTAATTATAGGGAAGTGGTAAAGCAGTTGTATTTTTTGCATGTAAATACATTAATTAAGCAGTATTTGCATCTAAAAGAATCTTTCACTTGCATGAACCAGCCATTACAAATAATCAATCCTTTTGCTGTTTACTGAGTGTGTGGTAGGTTTTTAATACCTCTTTTTAGTTCTTCAATTGGGTGAAGTTTTGTATCACCATCCCAAAAACTTGAATCTCAAATGGAAACACCAGTGCCTTCACTCGAGCCTAATAAACTGGCATTTGGTGACTTCCATTCTATTTTAACTGCTATCCAAATATGGGCTAAACATTTAGGCTTGAAAGACTAGTGTAATTCTCAGAAAGGCTGAAAACCTTTTTCTTTCATATTTACTAAGATCTCACTTCTGTAAGCACCACAGAAACAGATCTCTCTATGTTCAGATACCACTCAAATTCTTTTTTTTCAACACATAGTAACATAAATTAGAAGGAACTTCTGTTACAAGATTCAGTAAGGTACAGAATTCTAGGCTGACATCTATTTCAATCACATCTTGTTTTGAACAAGTCGGATCAGCTCCATTTACAGTGTTTTGGGGGTTTTGTTTATAGGTTTATGTCCTTTCATTTCTCTAACTGCTTAATTGCTTAACTGCTTTACCATTTTTCTCCTGGAAAACAGTCCTACTTGTGTTCATATATGAGACCCTAATATTTCAGCTGAGAATTGAAGAGAATTTAGGGTCCTGATTCATCACTTCCACATTCCACTGACTTCAAATTACAGTTAGGGACCCAGGTTACCCATACATCTGGTACCTGTATATAAAATGTGAAATAGACTCTCAATGTCCTTCCACTAACATCAGTCAAACTGCATCTGATCATGTATGTGATGATCTTCCCTCAAAGTAAATGCATTCCAGTAATAAATTAAGGGTAGTTTTTATAGGCTGCCAAGCAGGGCTTGCCTTTCGTCCCTATCAGCTGATAACATCAGTAATGAACTTAGTCAGCTCTTCATTATCTTAGAAAAACCAATGGGACTTTTCCTATTAACATCAGGAGAGAAAAGTCTTGCTATTTTAAGACATCCTTTGCTGATTCAGAAAAAAAGTGTCTCTCTAAACCACAAATAAAAACTCTGACAGCTCATTTTAATTTTGCTGTGCCCATCACATAAACCAACCACACAGCATGTATATAAATGATCCTATGATAGTGTACCACTGCTTTTAGATGTGATTGAGTATGGCTTACAGCTTACTGAACTAAATTACCATGAGACATAGTGCACTCAATGTAATTTCATTATTCAGAATGCATTATTTTGAATATATGTATGGCGTTCAAAGAAAGCATCAGCTTCCAAGATACTCCCAGGCAAAGGGAGTGGAGAGGACTATTTTCTAAATGCCTCTCCCAAGATCTAATACAGAAAACAGATTGATGCCTTGAAAGAGTGTAAACAAACCCATTCTTCCTTCTAAAGTATAAAAGCCATCTTTTAAGAGGCATAGGCAGAAGAATTAATTTTCAGAGCTACCCTTTCTTTTCCCAATCAGTTATGTCTCTGGGGAAAGTAAGAGGCCAGTGTGGGCCTAATTTCTTCCCTGGCCTCTGACTTCTGCCAACGCATTTGAAGGTTTAACCTCTCACAAATCAAAAATGTGCAAGAGGTGAGCTGAACTGTGACTGTGTTCCTTCCAGTATGATGATGCTGGCAGATGAAAAGACCAGAAGCAGAGGTGATTTGGCACTCAAAAGAGCTAATGGACAGCTGCTTCCCCTATGAAGCAAACAGGGAAATGAGAAAAGCCCTTGCAACTAATCTAATTTTGCAGCAGAGAAGTGCACACTCTCCCTTTTTCCTGTAGGATGCAGGGAAGGAATTGGATGACTGAACTTTTTCCATGGCCAGCAGCTACATTGAGCTGGATTCAACATAACATATAACATCTCTGTCGTGACCTCAGCAAATTCTGATTTTATAACTTAAATATATGTGCATGCACAGCTGTTTGAATTCTCCTTAAAAAGCTGACTTCATTGCTCTTGTCTTCCAATATATCCAATATAGTCACTAACACATGTCCTAAGTACTAATATCTTTGCATAAAAAACATAACAGCACGTTTCAAAATTAAGAGGAGGAAAATGAGCAGAATAAAAAAAAATATTACGCACAGCAGCTTGTGAAGGCGATGATGAAGATGGTGTTAAGATACCAATAAGCCCTGAGGTAAGAGAGAGCCTCCTGCTCTCTGCCATGGTGGACTCCTTGAAAGGTTCCATTTTGGATGATTTAGGGGCATTGGAGTAAGACTTGGTGAGCAACTTGTGATTCTTCAATCCATCCAATTCTTCCATTCTAAGATTACTGGAGTAGGACCTGCTTAAAAGTCTGTGGGGCTTCAAGGCGCTGTTGTGCTCACATCGAGGATCCCCAGAGCACGACCTACTTAACAGCTTATGAGGCTTTAAAGTGATACACTCCTCCTGCTTGACAGCTGCAGAGCAGGAACGATTCAGCAGTCTGTGCGATTTAATAGCCATTGTCTGTTCAGCACGAGGGTCACTCGACAACGAGCGGCCAAAGGTTCTGTGAGATTTTGTGGCACACACATCCTCCGCCTTCACTGTGCTAGAGCAAGTCCTTCTCAGTAGTTTGTGAGTTTTGGAGATGCCATCCTGTTCTGACTTCAGTTTTGATTTATTTTTACCACAGCCAGGAGGAGGATAACTTGGCGACCTTAAAATAAAGAAGATGGCAAAGTTGGAGAATGATCAAAATTCTGTGCTAATCAAGCAAGATCACACAGATGTAACCACTTTTAAGTGTCACCTATCTTCACGTTTTTCACTAGTGATAAACATGACCCAAACTTTTAAAAAATAAACAACTGTATGTAAGACATTTTCCAATACCAAAATAGACATCTTACTCCTTTTTACACACAAGCTCATGGATCAAAAAGACAACTTAAGTAGAAGTCAGAGCTATGACCTTACAGCTTTTTATAAGGTTCTCTATGTCTCTAAACACACCAATTATTCAGGAAATCATCTTTGCAATGAAAATCACATATTTCACATGAGATTATAACACATTTTCCTTAA
Source organism: Neopelma chrysocephalum (assembly GCF_003984885.1). NCBI lineage: Eukaryota > Metazoa > Chordata > Aves > Passeriformes > Pipridae > Neopelma > Neopelma chrysocephalum. Next base: position 473,516 of record NW_020925093.1, read on the forward strand.
CAAAATCTATCTTTTCTATGTAATCAGCATGGCATGATCCCATAAAAGTTACTGTCTTCTGGACACAGCATAACAAATTCTATGTTCAGATCCAATGGAAGATACAATGAACAGTGAAACCTGCAGACAGTAAATCGAATTTAATTCAGGACATGATTTTTAAAAACCTCATAATAATCTGGGCACTTTGTGGAAGACAATTTGATGCCACTCTTTCTGGTTTTAGACAAATTCTAGCTCTGTAACACTGGAAATGAGAATGTGAGGCACCTAAATTATAAATGCAGAAAGTAAATAACAAGAGGTTTTTACGAAACAACATTCACATGTACTGACACATTTCTGTAAGGTTCACATTTGCCTGTCCTTGCAAAGCAAGAACATGTAACAGGTATGCTGAATCATTTTCCTATGTTTTATAAGCAACCCCAATCTTTGGAGAATTTTTTTGGTTTGCATCAAGTAGAGAAGTGAAAACCCAAAGGGAGAGGCTGGCAGGTTTCCCCACCCCATTAGCAAGTGGTGACAGTGGAAGATTCATGTGGAGGCTGCTGACTCACTGCAGCAGCAGGATCACTATCACCCTCCTGCAGAAGGGAGTTTGGAATGGCACTGTAAGGACAGAGAGGGTCCTTGTATTTGGGCTGAGCCATCTTTGGACAGGCACTGCATCAGCAGCCAAATCCAGAGGAAAAAGAGTAGGCTGGTTTTGTGTGCCATTTCTGAATAAAACCAAACCCCAGGCTTGTGCCTGTGCTTACCAGTGGTGTATGGCATGGTAGGGAATGGATAAGCTTTCCACTTAAAACACCACCTTTCCTCCTTTACTTCTGAATAAACAACCAACCTTTTGTCATCTTTGACACTGCTCTCATTTTCAATGTGAGCGATTGCTGTATTCTATCTTTTTGTTATACATGGAATTTAGGATGGTAAAATTAATCAAAAAGAAGGAATATTCAAAGAAGCATTCAATTCAAGTTCATGAATTGAATCAAAGGGGTGATCTGTCAACCTTCCATGAGCAGGAAAACACATTAAAGAGTCACAATCCTGAAAGAGGTAAAATTAGAGCCTGATTTTATATACACTCAAGAGTATGAGTAACTGGCAGAAAGCATAGTGAATTGAAACAGCAAACTACTTCTTGTGCTTTTAATGCCTTTCTTCTTTGAATTCGCCTGCCTTTCACAAGTGGTAAATATTAATGTAATCCAATAGCGGAGAGGGAAGGGTGCTCAGCATCTCTGAAAATCAGTCTTTCATTAATGACCGTTCTAGTTTTAAAAAATTAAAAATACACACTCCTGTAGAAATAAGAGCTAGAAAACCACAGATTTTTTACATACACATAATATATGCTATACGTATATATTACTTGTATATATATAACTTATATTTTTATTCTTGCTATTCAAGTAACAGTCAAATGCTACCAAGCTATTAAAGATATAAACACAAGTTAAAATTATTTCCAGTTCTAGATGAAACCTGGCTGTTTCAGATAGGAGGGCACTGAAATGCTCTGCCTTCAAATATTCTTAGAAGCTGCAGCAGTACCCAATTCACTCTTGATGTCATGCAACACAAGGACTGGAAACCCATGAGGTAAGATATAAATAGAGCACTTCTCTGTGGAGAAAAGTCAAGATTTCACCTTGTGAAGTCTGCTGTAGATTTTGAACAGCTTATGGTGGTAATAGCTCATTTTTCTTGCTATTACCTGCGCAATGTAGAAAAGATGTGCAGAGGGGATTTCACCTTTTTGTCAGACACCTTCTTATTGTGCGTACAATTAGATTTCTCTTTACTGTTCTTCCACTGTTGTGTAACAAATGTCTGCATGATCCTGGAAATTAAGAAAGAAAAAAAGGATTTTCTTATCCTAGCCAAGACATACTTACTTTAATACTAGGCTCTCAGTGCTCACCAAGTAGGTGACATAATGCAGTGTTCTCAAGCTACAGGCAAAGTTTTCTGTCATGTATGTGGACTGATGACTGGGTGTCTTTTTTCCACATAGAACTAATTTAACATGGAACTCTTAATGAAAATACAGTGTGAGTACAACCACTGCAACTCTGAGACTTATGCAGAGTATACTTCTTATGGATTCTTGATTCAAGGGCATCACATCCAACTACGGGGATCGGTCTCCCACGTGACTACAGGGATAGGCTATTGCATCTGCACAGCTAAGTAGGAGCTTATTTTCTGAATCTAATCTAGCAGTGAGGGGTCTTTGAGTGAAAAGTTGAAGCTGAATTTGGTATGGACTTTACCAAAATAGATGACTATTCCATTGCAACAGCCAAGAGGGACCATTGGGTTCATGGGTATTCTGACTCCTGCTCAATTGTGCAGTAGGCAGCTATGTTCTTGAAAATGCCTGACATGAACCTTTAGTAATTACCTGGTGCACAAAGCAGAGGCAGTGTAGATACTGAAATGTTCTAAGAGCTTGTTCATGTCAGGGGAGTGTTTCTTTTTTTTTCCTTCAAAGTCATGTATCACAGAGATTTTAATAACTTGCTTCATTTGTAAGATTATAAAAATGTTGCAGTGAATTTCTTTAAATACCAACAGCAATTTTTTTGCCTTAAGGGTTTCTTAATGTTGTAATGGTCAGATATTAAAGCCTATATACTTATAATTTTATTACGTGAAAAGATGACTCAGCAAAACTGTATTAAAATGAATTGTACCATGACCATATGAGTGCTATTTTTTTGACTATTCTTCCGTCTTGTACTCAAAACATGGATGGCCTAATTACTGCGATATATCCTAGAGGCCACTATGAAAGCATAGGTCCCTTAGGGATGCATGAAGCTCAAAAAGATGCCTGCTTCAGAGGCTTCACCATCTAAGCAGAAACATGAAATTGACTCCTAGCTGCACTCTTTAGAACTTCTGTAGCTTACTCCCTAAAAGACAGCAAAGGGACAGAAAACCCTGGCGAGTAGCCCAGATCAGGTTTTCCTCAACAACTGTCAAAACACCTTGATCCAGCAACCAACCTGCCAGCATATGAATTTTATGCTAGTTGATGTGGTCCAAGAACTAAAAAGAATGTAGTATTTGCCTAAAAACAGGGGTTTACACTTTTCAAGACTTACTTTTTCAGCTGATGTCCCAGCCCAAATCTTTCCTTAGTAGAGATCTGAAATACATCCACAGTTGGCACTAGGGAATAAGAAAATATTGTTGTTATAGAAACTCACAACAGCAATGAAGAACTCATGATGACCATGTAAGTGGCATTTAGGGACTCTGTTCCACCTGGACCTTGACTATAGGCAATGAAATTGAAGCAATAGCGAAAGTGGACATGTCACCTAAATACATTAAGAAATGAATGGTACTTTTTGGAATATCAGCCTATAAAATTTACAATTCTACAAATGGAATTCTCCAAAATGTATCTCTTCCCACTAACTTTATTTAAAAAAATGTATCTTTATATATATATATACACATATACACACACACACACACACACACACACACATATATATATATATATATAATGCAAACAGCAAGCAGTATCAGATTAAATGTACCTGGATGGGAAATTCATCTTGCCTAAACTCTGAAATGTTTTTTCAAGTAAATTATCTACACACATTACACAGTAGAGTTTATATGGCTACAATGAAAGCCCAGACTGGAACTGAATTATTTAGTATCTGGGTTTTCTTTCAGAGAGTGTTTTAATTCAAGATCCAAAAACATAATCTAAGTGCTTAGTATGTGAATTCCAGTGGCCATAGAGTACCCTGACATTTCCTCAAGGCCCATCCAAGCATTGGTGTATCCACATTCATCTGTCTGAAATTGAAAATGTACAGGGCAAAGGACAGAAATTAGCTAGTGGCATTACTAAACTCCTTTAATAATATTTGCTAGAAAGAAGTGGCAGATGTAATCCAGTATTTGTTGAGAGAGCCTCAGGTCGTCAAGGCAGAACAACAGCCAATGCATATTACAAGCACGAATAGACTTTATAATTTGTGTAAGGTGGTAATGACTACAGCAGAATAAAAAAGGAATGAAAACAAAAAATCTGGTGTCTGTCCAAATTTTATTAGAAACAGTAAATCAGTATTTTGATGTTATTCTGACCACTCACAAAGCCAGATTTTATTCAGAATGTCAAAGTTTATCCTTTAATTTTGCTTTATTAAATTAAATTTAAAAAAACCCCCAATATATCTAAACTGGCCATGCAATTTCACTTAAGTTCAAAGCACTGTATATACTCCTTCTCTAATATTATTATTCAAATAACATAAAACATAAACTCATCTTTTAAATACAAACTGATTTTTTTAAAGGGATGGATGATTTCATTAGCAGTAGCAATATCTCCGGATTGTCAAATTTCAGACACACTGTGCTGGGATGGGGAATACTTTCAGTAAGAATCATCATACCTACACCAGCAATCTTAAAATCTGACATGTAGACCAAAATTTTTGTCTAGGCTCTAGAGTCAGAGGAGAGATCCCGATAGCTTCAATGGATGATTCATCCTCTCTAAAAAAGGTCTCTAAGGCACAAGGGAAAAAATGCCCACACGGACAATACTGAGACAAGCTATTAACTAGACGAATGACTATCTAAAATCAGGATATTACTCAGCATCAAGGTGGTACTAATATCCCCTGCAGTGCTTTGGAGTGTGCTGTATATCTCTTTATCAATCAACAGAACATACTATAGGAGAAAAAGACACAGCATAACATTCTGGCTCAGTAGTCTCAAAAAACCCCATGTTTAAGGCAGAAGACGAATTCACAGAATTAGCACAAAAGATGGTGTATCTTGCTGTGCTCCGCTAGTAAAGAGACATGGCTGCAACAGCAGCTGAGTTTATAAAACCAGTGTCAGCAAAACACTTGCTTCTGGCCTTGACCTTACCTTTCTCAGTACTCAGGCACTTCCACAATCACTCAGCTGCAGCACTGAGAACTAAGGTCTCCATCTTAACCTTGTCAACAGTGCCAAAGATATTTTGTTGTTACTTCTCATTTCACTAGATCATTTCTTACTGCACACTGCTCTTCACGCTTCACCTTCTCTCATGTGCTGCACTTTTTTATTTTTTAAATTACATTTTGATAGAAATGTTCTGAATACTAACACTGCTTCCTGCTATGGCAAATACATATTTTAAGATCTCAATACTTACAAAAATCATTGAAGTAATAAACTACAGATAAAAATACCAAAGTCAAGGGGAAAAAAAAAAGATATAATGAAATGCTTATTTGAATGAACAGAATATAGCTTATAGTTAGAATCATCAGGCAACATATTCTGTAAAAATAGCTCATTGAGACAGATTTTGCTAAACATAACCGGAAATATCTATTAATTTTCCAGAGGCAGAATTCTCCCACAGATAAAAGCCTGAACTGACAGATTGTACTGCAATTTTCCAAAGCTGGGCAAGTTATCATCCAAACCTAGTCTGACTTCTCACTGTAAAAATATATCTGAAGTTGACTCTTGCATATGAATGTTTCCAAATCTTCAAAATCAGTTGATTCTTCATGAGCATGAACATTTTTCTCTCATGAGGAAACTTTATTCACTTAACAACTCACTCAAATATAAAGATTTCCAGAGTTCACATGCTCATATAGAAATCAGAAGCTGAAAGGATAATTATTGTGGCTGATTCTTCAAAGGTGTGTGAAAAAGGGCATGTTAATGTGCTGTGTACATCTTCATTATCAGTCTTATCTCATCTGTGCAGATCATGCTTGATTTCCAAAATCAGGAAATCACATATTAGGAACTGCAGATCTTTATTCCTTAACTCTAGGCAAAGCAGTTGCATCTCAAAGGACATCAGGAAAACAAGTTCTAAAACTCCAGCTATGCAAGTTTAAATTAGATGCATGTGTCATTATAGAGTGCATAGCCATGCAAATATAAGCCAGCTTAATTTCAAACCAATAAGACTCCTACCAGCAGTAGAAGTAGGTACATGCAGGGTCAAAGATTTGGTCAGACACCATACAAGGCACAAGAAGAAAACACAATTGACCAACCTGGACCATTTAAGTATTGTGTAAGTGAACAGTGCAACCGCACTATGATAGGCTCTGTGCGAATCACATCCCAAGCCACAGCAATCTCTTCCTAGTTTAAGATAAAAAGAAAACAACAGACACAATTAGCCATCTTGAGGAACTGCTGCATTTTGTCAGTCTACCTCAGGGTAGCTATAAACACCATCCATACATCTACTCAGTTGTGTAATATCTACTCCAACATTACACTTGAGACTTAGGACAAATTATTGCCTGTTAATGCCCCCAAGAGCAGTGTCAGTCTACTTCCAGTTCTTGAGTGAACTCATTTAAACCAAGCACAGGTTTATACACAACACTGCATGTACAGTGCAGGCAGATACATTCCCATCTATCAACAGATACTGCTTCAAAGTTGAGAGGCAAACGAGTAAACAAAGACAGAACAGAAACTAACACCATAACAGAGGGCAAACAAAAGTTTTGTTCTTCAAGACTGATCTAAATAATTCAACAATTTTCTTATATCCTTAATTTTTAAGAAAAAAAATTTCTTAAATACATAAAGCCCAAGAGTAACTGTCTTATATGCTGTGCTAACCTAAAAATATGGCATATCTGTGCAGAAGCTAATGATGCCCTTAAAAGTTCTAATTTTTATTCTTTACCTAGAGTCCAGGAAGCTACTGCACAGATGCAGTGAGGAAGTGTGAAGTTAATGACAGCAAACTGTTACAGAAGCCATGCTGCCCGTCGACAGCACCACTGCCTCTCCCTAATCATTGTAAAGAAGCACTCCAGCCAAGGCCCTCTTCCCTTCAAGGCTGTAAGAAATGCTTAAATGCTTTTACCTGATTAATGTCTAGGATAATAATAATAAAAAAAAAGTATTTCATTTATATTTGTTAAAACATTTACCATTCACAAAGCACATTTGAAAGGAAATACACATGCAGCAAATAAAAACCTACAAAGCATTTTAACAATGTGATCATAAAAGGAAAACAAAATCTTTCCACTGAGTATCAATCAATAATGTGACAGCCACTTGTGAAGATCAAGTCTCCACAAAAGGAAAGTCTCACTGGTTGTCTAGAGAGTCTGATGTGTCCCAAAATTAAATGGGTATTAATGTTCATTATGTAATTCTGTGATTAGATCACTTACATCAAGAAAGCTAACATCAATATGTAGATCAATATCTACATCATCAATGGCTCCATATTCCCTGAAAGAAAAGAATTACATTACATTAGAGCTCTTTAAGATACTTCTCAACCCAGGAATACTTACAACAGGGAAGATTTTATAAAGGATAATCTTGTCTGTAAAATCAGAATGGTTATCAAATACACATTTACATAGATTGGATTGATATTCCCAGTGGGTGACTGTCTGCTGCACTGTAAGTTTTTTTCAGAGAATCTTGCTTAAACAGGATAAATCTTTTCTTCTTCTTCCCCCAAAATCTCTCTATTGCTGCTATGTATTTTTGTCACGTATTCCACAAATAAACAAAGAAAATTAATAGTCACATGCTGCGCCTGTAATTTTCAAAAGTTTTTCAGCTAGTATTAACAACCAGTAACCTAAGAAGAGGCTAGAGAGAAATCATTGTAGACAAATAAAACATATCCTAGATAACATATTATACTGGGGGGATTGCTTCATACATTCAAGCATTTGTTTGTCAAAATTAAAGACTGCCCTGTAATGTGCTCAAGGCAATAGTTGCCTTTTTTGTCTCTTATGTGTTGTATTGCTGGAATTCTCAAGGTTCAGATTTAACTTATATTCACAGGTATTCCATTGCCATTGAAATCCTACATTTAAACTGTGACTTTTCTGCCTCTTATTTTCTGACTCACTTGGATTGCCCTCCCCTACATACTTGAAGACTTCTGAAAAACAACCCTAGAAAATACTCATTCATGCACCTGAATAAAAAAACTGCTTTCCTTTTTAATTAAATTACTTAAGTGTTCAATACTGTAAAAATTTTTTACAGATTAGCTTCTAGTCACTATTTTGTTTTCTTTACACTGCATTCATATGCTTGTTCTCATGGTGACTTCCATGCTTTTCTATTAAACCAGACTGAAGTACATAGCACCAGTTGAGCATTAGTAAGCCCATAAGACAATTTCGAAATACTAAAATTTTTTCTGAATATAACAGTCTCCTACCTAAGTGGCATCTCAGCCATGGTAGGACTGAGTTTGCACTGGAAGTTGCTTGGCGTCTTGTTAAGTTTGGCAAAGACAGCCCCGTCCACCAAACCTTGGCAATCCAGTAGCTCTCTCTGGTCAGGGCAAACCCGAGTTCTCTCTCTAGATCTGATGTGTCCACACATGGCACACACAGGGCAGGTGAATGGCTGGACAGAGCTGTATTACAGGAGGCTTCCCACACTTACAGCTGTAAGCCACACTTACAGCTCCTCCAACGTCACCCCAGCCAGAACTGTACAGGCACTTGCTGACCTCCTACAATTCACTGAAAACCTGTCTTTGAAACAGTGAGTGAGCTCTCCACTTACTGAATGGCTTAGCCACTAAACTACACAACAGTGCCATGAGGTTTTTTTTGTTCATTTTCCAGAAGATCCAAAGATTGTTATGCACTCTTAAGTAATATTTATGAATGTGGGCTGGTGCTACCCACATGACTGAGATTCAAAGGGCTGTTAACAAGCATAATTTTATAAATTAAACAGAAGCACAGTTGAACTAATGTAACAGAAGTATTAGTGGAAGAAAGAGCAAGATAAAAATTACTTCCAGCTGTGAAACTTCCATATTCACTGAAATCCCTTTGCCCCCAATACACCACCATCTTAGAAGATGGATTTTAGACACATGATGCTGACTCTAGTTTAAATTTCCCAAACTGAAAGTGAGGAAGAAATTATGTTTTATTCCAACACCTGCAGCTTATGATCTGCTGCCTAAAATGGCTTCATGAACATAACTTGGTTTTGAAGCTCCCAGAGTTCCTCTGTCCATCAATGCATAAACGATGTAAAGAGATACAGAAGAGTTTGGATCAGTTGGATGGATCACCTTCTCATGGCTTTTGTGGCCAGATTTCTAAGAGCAGTGGTGAAAAGCACGCTGGTATAGGCACCTAACTTTTACATGTACAGCTGACTCTGTGACAGCAAAAGACTATGCAAAAGAGGGTCAACTTAGTGGGAAATATGCATCTTAGTAGACCTCCCTGTCATGCAAACTTCTCTCTCCTCAGAGAAGTGGAGCTGCAGCAGAGTGATGAAACTGAATGCCTAATGCTGTGGTTTTTATTTCCAAGAATTTCTAAGTATTTTCAACCTCAAGAGAGTGGATGAAGCATTCAAGTTTTACGCATGCCAAAAGCAGTCACAGAAGCCAATTTCTACTACATTGAGCTCAAGGGGATCACAATGCTTCCAGTGAAACAATTGATTCAATAAATTAGATGCAATAAAGTTTCTGAAAGGTTACATACAATATTTCAATTTTAGGAGTGTGAGGAAACTTATTATCAAGATATTCTCAATTTCATAGTTATCAGTTTGGCAACTGATAACTTATGTCATTCACTTTCTAAACCCACACACAACTACTCAAGTCCTCAAAATGTAGCAAATTTCCACTTAATCTGAACAGGTGTAGTACACCATAGTTGTAGGCATGTTCTCTCTTCTTACGACAAAATATGTTTAGAGATTAATGGACATAATTACTTGTAGTATATGTATGCCTAAGATTATTATCTTATCTCCATTTTATTACTTGGTCTGTATGACAACTTGGATATTTTCCTTGCAATACTTCTGACAGGTCTGTTACATCTTGCCTACCTGTTATTTTTATGAAATTATTAAGATTAAACAGATGGAAAATAAAGTTATAAATACCTGAAGCATATTTGAAATATCATATAGATATGGCCTATGGCAGAATCATGCATGCTTATCTACGTCCAATAGAATTTTTGTGTAGTTACTCTTAGCAATCCATATCTAACTGAGGTTCCACCACTTCCCTGTGTAGGATACTTTAGATTCCCACAGTTAGAAAGCTTCCCTAACCTCTAATGAAATCCTAGTTTTTTATTGTCTCTCTCATGATGACAATACAGAATATTTGATCATTCCCTCTACCTACAAACAGCTTTTTTGAAGAAGAAAAACTGTCACTGTGTTTTTTCCTTCTCTTTTTTCTAGACTAGACAAATCCAATTCCTTCAGTCCTTCCCTAAGGAAAATATTTATTAAACCACTTATCATTCCTCTTGTTCACCTCCAGGGCAATACACAGAATATGACAGAAAAGGAGTTTAACAAGGGTTTAGAGAAATGTTGATTAGTAATTTTCAACAAAATACAACAGCCTGATCAAATACCACTAGGACTGTAAAAGACAATGATGTTTCAGAACAGGCTTCCAGGGCTTGTTCTCAGCACAGCCACTTGTACCCATACTGAACAACAACAACAAAAACCAAACCTAAACAAAAAAATGAAACCCCAGCATTATTGCTCGTTTGCAGCGCTCCTTTCTTTTGCGACACAACATGCTTTCTGCATTTCTTCACCAGAAGAGACTAGTGCTTCAGCAGTCAGGGAAGGTCCACATGGAACTCAATATCCAAAATATTAAAGGCTCCACAATACAGTAAGGTCAATGACGTACCTGAGAGATACTGCATTAGGTCCATAGATCTCTCTCACAGCTGTCAAATCAGCCTCGAGCTGTGGGTGCTTGTGAAGTTCTCCATCATAGCTAACCTATTGGGGAAAGAAAAATATCTTGGGAGTTCTTATTTCATTACTGGCATGTATCTAGGCTCTTGAAAGTTCCCCCTGCAAAATATATTGCATTAAGATTCCTTAATGCCATGCTCAGAAAAGACACATTGTTGATTAGCTGAAGCACTGAGGCCATCTATTCTGCTAAGTAATGAGATTTTCAAAGCAGGCACCTCTGCCTTGAAAAGTTTTGAGGGTCCAGCTGTTTGTGGAGTCTCATCTATCTGTCCTATTCTGTCCCACGGTTTGTTCTGGGACACTTCTGTATTTCAAAAATGTTAAGCAGGATAAGAACCAAATCTCCCCAGTCTTATCATCCCAGTCCAACCACTACAGGACAAAGGTTTGCTCACTCATTCTTGTTGTCACACTCTCACATACACTAGGCGTAACGAAACACCTATTTAGACACCAACACCTCCACCCCTTTTCTTTTTTTCAAACTCTACATGAAAAATGGAAAAAAGTTATGTTTGTGCTAACAATATAAAGCAAAACTTGTGAGCTGGCTTGGTTGGAATATATGAAGTAAAAATAATTAATATCCTCCTCTCTTCTACAAGATCAAAAATACCTCGTTAGGCATGTAACAATCTATTAAAAATCTGCCCATTATTACCACCTTCTCAAGAAATATAATCCTAATTGTGTGATCCTAAATTTACTTCTTTATAACTATTAGAATGACAGTAATTCCATAGAAGTCAATGAACTCCCTAGATTTGGACAAATTAAAAAATGAGTGTAGGATTTGCTCTGTACCTTTGACAAATTCAGAGAGCAAAGCACTAGAGTTTAGTTTATCCCTTTAGACGTACACATATCTACATCCTTATAGAGGAATTCCTGTAGACAATTCTTGCTATTGCAAAGCTGCATCCAACTGCACTACTGCTTCTTCCATTTGTACATCCCAATCTGTAGAAAACCAGTGCTGTGACACTTTCAGCTCTGATCTTTAGAGATGTGCGTTTCAATCTAATTAAATATCAATAGTTTTAAAATAATAATCAGATGATCACTTTTTTACATGTGAAAACGAGTAAAGAATAATTTAACTAGACTTCTTCAAATACAAGGCACAGAATTCATCAGCATACCATAGGCATGTATTTACCAGAGGTATCAATGATATTCATATCAGAAGGTTTATAAAATATCCTTCCTTAGTTTGGGTAGGCATGTTAGAACAATTTTCCAAGTAGAAGAGCATGGGAAGAAGACCTTGCAATTTTTTTTCACTTTAAGTAGGGGGAAACCAATCCTTTTTACATGCTCATTACTCAAAGAAGAATTCTTTAAAGATGCATAAATAATTGCTGTCCTGCTTCCAAAGAGAGCACAGCATTCATTTCACAAATCACAGTTGGGCTGCACTTGCCACCTTTGTTGGTCCTAAACAAGATTTTTAAATCAGTCTTATGTAGCAATAACAGTAAAATCCAAAAGGAACACTGTGCAGAACACTGAACTGCTCAACATAATGCTTTTTGTTATCTATTTTCTGATGCTAAGAGGCTATAAACTCAAAAAGGAAACAAAGCAGTGTTCTGGCATATTTTAGGACCACAGTATGGTACTTTTCACTCCTGAATTAGTGCCACAGACACGCTGATGTACGCAGAGGAGACTGTCTGAGTTTTGTATTTCTGCATTTTCAACTATGTCCTGTAACTGAAGAACAATAGGGAGGCAGAGAGAGAGCCAAAGGCAGTAGTATTACTGTTTTCATTACTGGTTCTCATTTGCAAATGTAGAATATAGAGATTCAAAGCAAGAATTAACAAAGAGTTGCAGAGAAAGTGAATATAAAGGCTTTTTAGCTCTGACTGAAAGATCTGTGTCTAGAAAGTCTCAGTTTTTAATATAAAACTTTATTCAGATTATTTTGCCCCACACAATGACAAAAGGTGGTTTTTAAGAGGAGATTAAGTGATTTACAAATGTAAATCCCTTTCAAAATCAATAGGTCTTAGGTCATTAAACCACTTAGCTACTTTTAAGTATTTATCCATTAAATACTTAGGGGGGATTACAAGCAGGTGCCTAGGAAGTGAATACAAACATTTAATTTACAAGCAAAAGCTTGCTCTTCTCACTGCCCATCAAATGCCATTTCCCATCTTCCATGGTCCTTGTTTCATCATCAGTGGCTCTCCTGTCTTTCCAGCTATAACCATTCAGAAATGCTAAGAATTATCCAGCCCTCCATCTTTCCCAACGGTACTGCACACAATTACACTGGCATCTCTTCCCACTAGTTGCTAAAGTCACTATTTTTGTCCCCTTTCTCTGTGGACACAGCACACACTTGTCTCAAATGAAGGAGCTTGCCTTGCTTGTTCCCCACACATATAGTCAACTCTTTTGTCTTTCCAATACACCTGGTGCTCACTTAACATCTTACAAACACTGTTTGAAAAAGGATTGTTCCTTTTATCTTTTGAGGGACTTTGTTTATTACCTGATTTGCTATTCATTTTCTGAGCCCTCAGTATTTTCTTCAATTCTACAGGTCTTCTTTAGAATTTTGTCTTTTTGACCACGAAATTTTAAATTCAAAATTTCCTCTTTTTTTCTTGTTAAATACACTTTCTGTGATGCTTCCCCCCATCCCTTGTTCTCTGTATTTTGTGTTTTGGATATTCTATACTTAAGACATTCACAATCATCTGATATTTTATTTTTATTGGAAATCTAATTTTTTTTTTGCCAGTTACAATTCCTTCAGTTAAATGTATTACCTTAAAAAGAAGACAATGTAATATAATGCAGTTTCGACTTTAATATAAGCAACTAAATTCTAACTAGTCTTGCCTATTACACAGCTTTTTTACACCTTGCAAAATGAGGTACCGCTTGTTCTCTGTGTTCATGTCTCATAGGCAGTGTTAATATTTATTCATTCATTTGGGCACTGGCAGGCATCCTTTACCAAATCTATTAGCTGTGGTTCAAGAAACAAGCACTCCCAGCTGTTTTCTGCCTTTTCCTTCACCTTGAGGTTACTGCCCTTTCTTCAGAGTTGAAAAGTGAAGCCAGCACACACAACTCATCACTACAGGGCAAGATCAGAAGCTTTTTCTTCTCAGGCAGATTAAAATAAGACATCGCTCTTTGCACTGAATTATGTGTATGGTCCTCCCCAGCACTTGCCAGCATGGGGCTGTAGGAGTCAGCAGCTGAAGGGAGGCAATTCCTGCAGTCATTTCTAAAGTGAACATGAGTCAATACCCCATGCTAGTTATTTCTGACACTGAAAATACATTTTTTCAGTTCCACTTTCAATATAACTTTTAATAGCTTTTCAGGGGCATGTCTTTTTTTTTTTTAACTGTAAAGAACCTTGACATGTATTTTGTGTTCAAACCCCACAACACTGTTGGCTCTGCAAGAGAAGAGGCTCAGCAATGTCCTGCTCATCAGCATCCCACGCTCTCTGCACCAACCCACCCTGCTGGCACTGCTGGCGTACTCCTGCAGCCTTGGCTCTGCATCCAGGGCATGGATGGCTTCAGACTCAAGGCTGAGGCAGCGACAACTTTCATAATCAGCAACCGTAATTTGTTAAAATGTTCATTGAAATAAACAGTTCTAATAACGTAAAGTGAGGAATGATTCCTTGGGGAAACATTTAGGCTAAAAAATAAGAAATCTACATAAAGAGACTAGCAGTGTGAAGCACATTGTGAAAGGAAAAGGTATGAAAAGATTTTATTTCCCAACACATAAGAGAATGTAATAATTAATTTTGCTGAGGAAACAAGAAGGAAAGACATAGAGCAGTACTTTCATCTAAAATATGCTGCATTTTTCAAGGTGAATGTTGCTGTAGAGCTCAGAAGAACTGCCTGAACCAAAACTGTTTTGTAATAACCATTTTTACCATTAAAATGCAGTGCTCTTGACTTTAAAAAATGGCAGTTCTCCAGAAGGAAACAGATTTGGATCCAGCAGGCCTTCCCAGCCAGATTTGTATCAATAATGGGATAAGCTATTTCCTGGAAGTAAGCAACTAGCTTCTATTTTCAAGCTTCTTGGAGAATATTTGCTTTTTCCATTCTAACAGCTTTGCAGATGTAAACAATGTAATCTTATTTTGAGTTTGAGATAAAGTATAACAATATTTCTGCTACAAAATACTACGTACATATACTCATGGTACTCTATCCATAACATAATGAAACATCATAAATTTATAATGGAACGAACAAAAAGAACTTTCAAATACTACTTTTTTTGAAAATTGGGCAAAGTTTTCTCCCTTACCTGTCCTCCATAATAAAATTCCTCAGAATCATTATCTCCTTCAGAGTCGTCTTCAACTGTGCTGTTGTGCCGTGACTCCTTAATGAAAAAGGAAAGTTAACTATGATAAAAGTAATATGCTGATCTTGCATTTATAGCTCTAAATATAACTACAAGAATTACTTTTTTACAAATAAGCTCATAGCATCCTTTCTTAAGAGATCTTTAATTATAATTTTTCCAGAAGGTCAGTTGTAAGAATAGTGAAATATCAGAGAAAACAAGCACCTAATACAGGGTATATAAAAATACCTGAATATATGTTGGAACGATAATTCTTGTCTGGCTACAGACACAGTGTGGTATTTTAAAGAACTGGATAATTCAGCAGACTATGCAGGGATACTTCACTCTTTGCTAAACAAAGCTTAACTTACCCACCAAGACTGGTTCTGGACTAGTTCTTTTGCTGTTTCAGCGACCTAGCAATTTTATTTTACTTTAGTCTTGTAAATAAACTCAAACACTTTAAGGAAATAATTTGATTCCAAACACAGAATATCTAACATTTCCTTCTGTGAAAAACTGACACACCACTGGCTTATTACTCTTTTTAACAGAAAGTCCATGCTGATGCCAGAAAAGGTCAAACTTAATTTTCTGACTAGCTGTGCTCCGAGACAGTGAAAAGTTAAGGATTAGGTAGTCATATGCTTACCTAATTAAAACCTGCTCTAAATAAGCTGCCCTGTGAATAATTGCATCAAGTAAATAGAAGTGATCATGGTACAGACTGCAACTCAGCATGAGATGAAATGTTATATTCTGTTTCCCAAGAATGGAACCCTTTCTTATAATTATGCAATTGCTTGAGATATTAATTCTTGTTTCCCACAATGCATACGTTATTTCTATGACCTATGCTGACTAGGAACCCCTAAAGACCACCTGTTAAAATTGCAATTCTTCACTTTAATCTGAACATGATGTACCAGCTGCTTCTTTTTTATTTATGTCCTGCACAGAACTGCTGTAATGAAACAGAAATCAGATGTATGAATCAAATAACAGACATTACCCCTAAATTCTATAGTCATGAATGCCAAAATATACCTCTATCAACAATTTCTACGGTCAGACATTGTAATCCCATTTCCCTATCTCTGCCTTTAAAATTCTGCTCTATTCACTGTATGTATATATACAGTGTAAAAATTGTATTTTGACAAATCTCGTTGCAATTTTGTACGACAAGGCATAAAAATAATTTCTGCTTCTACTTCACTGAAAAGAAATAAAATTGCTTTATTCTTCTTTGTTTTATAATAACCTTACCTCAAAGGGAAATCTATTTTAGAACAGGACTCAACTGAACAAAAATTCCACACAAAAACCAAAACACTCACATTAGAATAGTGAAAAACTAATCATATCCTAACTGAACCTTCAACTGTGTAGCCAACAGAAATGGTCAGTATTAGAGACTTTCTATAAAGGGCTTTTATTTTCAGTACTTTCACATTTAAATACCTTGTTCAACTAAAAACAAAATAAAAGCTCAAATCCTGTCCCACAGAAGCTAATTATACCGCAGGCTTTTAATCAAATGGGTGAATTCTTCCCATACTCGAATTTTCCCATGTTTACAGAGCACTGAATACAATAATGAGCCAGTAGAAGCAAAGTATTTTCAGTGCAGTTTTTTACATCAAATCAAGTTTCATTTACTAAGAAAAAACTAACGATGCATACAGCATCTAGACATGCTTATCCTCCCTTTCCAGGGTCAAATACAGATTGTAGCCTTAAACACAGTTGTCAAGAAACAGCATCCATCTTACCAAAGGAAATCTTAAGTCAAGCACCTGAGTTCCTGACAATGCTTGAGGTAGGAGCCTATGTGGTACTTTCTTTGAGCCCGTAACACTGTCAAGCCTTGCAGACTTCTCATTAGTGCAACTGCTTTCTTAATGTCTCAGTGAGACTGGTCAGGGAGTGATTAGCACCAGGTACAGCATAAATACAACCATGACTGGAAGACCTTAATACTCAAGACCCTACTTATGGTGAGGAGAGTCAAGCAGAGGTCTAGAGTCTCCAGTGGGACTGCTGCAGGCTGCATGAAGAAGCAGTGAGCCAAATAATTGGGATGTGGTCTCATGTGCAAGAGCAGGCTAAAAGGTAATGGAATCACAATCTACTTCTCCAGGAGAGCTGTATTTTTCGGGCAGACAGGGTCTACACCACTATTGAACAAAAAAATGAGATAAATGTCAAAACCACATTTCCTAGGATAGGAGGAGAATTTCTATCACAATTAAGTGAATCGCTGGTTCATCCACACATGAAACATGCTCAGGTTTTAAAATGTGTAAACATGTACAGATTGCATAAGCACACTTTGATAGGAAGTCTGTGGTAACCATTCATATTTTATTATTTACTGCTGTTTCTTAAAATAATTTCTGTAAAAATATGCATACAAGAAATACATACCTCTCCATTCTCCCTCTGTAACTTTGATTTTATGGATAAGCAATAGTTGACATCACTGTTTTTTCTTATTAATTCTTTAAAAAAAAAGAAAATAGGGAATATATGTGAAAAAATGTGAAATAATTTTGCATAAGCAGACTTGGAATTCTTAGCTGCAGTAGGAGAGCAAATAAGGAACAAAAAGTTACAGATATGAAATGCATCAAAGAGTTTACAATGCAACAGTCTAAAATTAGGAAGCCCCTACCTCCCATGTTTTTAAATGTGAATTGAAACTCAGCTGATCCATCCAGGAGATCTGTTTTTGCCAATTTGCGATTTACAATTTAGCATCATTCATTAATTTTGTATAATTTATAAAAGAATGAAAAATCAAAACCCCTCATGAAACTTAAATCAGATCATCTTCCATATAAAACACGGGGTTTCACTCTATTTTAAATGATGGGTTTCATTTCTTTTCAAATTAAAGAAGTATTTGCAAGTAAAATTAATTTCAAACTTCTGACTATAATAGCAAGATTTTGTTTGTGTGCCACTGCACCCACTTCAATAAAATTACTCTTGATTTACATCTGTACAAATGAGATCAGAAACAGGTGATCAGAGATCATACTGGTCTTCCAGTGGAATTCAAAGTAATTCTGTGTTATGCAAAAAAAAGCCCTACAGACTTACAATAATAATAATAATAATAAAAAAATTACAAAGTCAAGTGTCCCTATCTGAAGAACTACCAGAATTAAGACTGTCTGTGCAGTTTCTTCAGTAACCTGAAACAATCTGAGAATTTATCTGCTAAAATATAAAATGTCTCTGTGGAATATGCACGAACCTTTATTATATACAGTATAAATGCCTGTATGTCTGACAAGCATACCTTTCCGTGTATCAAATAGTTCTTAAAAGGAAATAATTTAAAATGAGAGGTTTCCAAAATCATTTGGAAAAAATATATCATTTTGCTATAGTCTAATTTAGTGAAACAGCTGAACCATTTTGTTTGAAATTTCCTGAAATAATTCACCAGAGGCAATGGTAGTTACAGACTATTTCATCTACAATGGTGAAGATTTGGTGAAGATTTAGTGAAGTTTAAAGCATGTGAACACAAAACCTTTTAATTGAGAAGTATTAAGCACCTCTAACTATTCAGGGGGAATTTCTCTAGCACAGGTTGCAAGACATTAAAAGAATAAAATACATTTGCCTACACAAATGTGGTGATCCTTAAAGGAGGTATTTTAATTTCTTCTGTTCCAAAAGTAGGACAATTTACTATGGCAAGACTGTGAGAAACTGTACAGCTGTACACATTAACACATCTCCCTTTAAGTGTGGACTTGTCTTTCCTCACAAAGTATGAACTTGATAAAACTATCCAGACATAAGATTACCTGTAGCAATTTGGTGGAAAATTACTGGAATTGGCTCTGTTGTGACTAACACATCTTCATCGTTATCAGAACTGGAAACATAAGTGTTATCTACAAAAGAAAAACACTTTGCATGGTGAAGTCCCATTGTGCTCTGCCAGCCCCTTCCCATGTTTCTTGTCCCACCCTTGTACCACAAGGAACCACTTTGAAGATGGTTAGGGGAGCTAAGCACTATCTTCCTGGTGCGTTTGGCTTTTTTCTTTTAAGATTGTTAACAAAAAGAAAGGATGGAAGATTCAGATCCAACCTTTATGAAGCAAACCCCTAGAGTTCTATGTCATGGCTTTTATGACTCATACCTAGAGGTGCTCTGAACCAAACCACAAGGCTTACTGTGGCCAACTTTTTTTTTGCTATGCCTGATACTAAAATTCAAGCTAGATCTGCCGTGCAGAGTGAAGGCTGCACTGAGAGCTGGGTATTAACAGCCAACTATGCAAAATACCCATGCCTCATTTTGTCTATTCACATAAAGGTTGTTTGAAGTGTCCTCTGATCAGTGGATAACCTTTCCTGTGCCTTATTCAGGAAAACAAAAAGTCATCCCACTTAACAAAAACATTAGGTATGGATATGAATATGATAAGTCTATTCCAAATTTTCTTTAAAAATATAGGGATTAGCCTGAGGGTTGTGTTCTGTTTGGTTTTTTTGGTTTGGTTGCTTTTTTGCTTTCCAACCAAACGTTTACCAACAACAAACAAGAAGCGGCAAGATTTTGTGTACTATCTGCACAAGCTAATTTTGCATGTATTGCTGAACCACCTTTGACAGTAATGGTATTTTGTTTTCTAATGATCTGGGCTGAATTGAAACTTGTGCTCTAGAGCAGAAAGGCTGACAATTAAGATAATACAGATAAAGAGACAAATAACAGAACTGAAAGAAGGACTTATCTATTACAATTCTGAACAACCCAGTTTCACATTAGCAAAATTCATGAACTCACAAGTAATTCCAAACATACTGCTGCAACTTCGAAGCCTTTGACCCAGGTGCTTCCAGTAAAATGTTGAAGACATTAAAATTAATTGAGAGGAAAATTCAGTAATATCATCCTTTGTATCTTAGCCACCTTTATCAAGAGGGAGCCTGGGCTGCCAGCCATTCCTTGCACGGTGTGTCACACCACCTGGGCAGAACAGCAGCCACACTGCCACACACAAATGGGTCCTGGAGTTTTCCTGGCCACCTAGGAAATAGCCTTTCTACCACGTTCACACGCATCTGCCGAGTTTGACACTGTCCTGCACCTTCACCTGCTTCCACTCCCATGCTGTCCCACGAGGGCACTGTGAGCGATTTGTGGTTGGCTCAACACACACAGACTTTGTGCAGGCAATGCTGCAGGAGGCCAACACCGATTCCTGGGCGCTCCAGTGGGCACAGCAACCTGCTCCATCAGCTCAGTCGGTGTCTGCTCAGCTGCACGCTGGGCACAGGGACATGTTTTAGAGCCACGGCATCATGCGACTTAAGTGGGGTCCCTTCTGCCAGCATTCACTCCTCCCACTTTTGTCTGCTGGCAGGAGAGGCACTGAGCTATGCCTCCAGGACAGCTGCATCTTACACTCTCCAAAAAGCCCTGTCTTGCCTCTATTTGCATACTCCACCTTGTTGTCACCATTTCAGTGTCAGCCGCACCATGCTGGATAGATTTTGGGCATAAACAACACAGGCCCATCCCTTTCCAGGCTGGAGAGTGCAAGTTACTGCTATAGAGTCTAATGAGCTGGGATAAGTGAGGACACCATTTCGCTCTAAATATATCTAACACCATATATAAGGATGGGAGAAAGGAAATCCTTGTGCTACAGCTTATTGCTGTACAAAAAAACTAGGAAAAGCAGTATGTTCTGTAATGAATACACATACATATATGGAAAAAAGGACTGCATAGTAATAGGTTTTATAGATTTTTATTATGTTTTTATGTCCGCTGTCATTCTTTCTTGGCAGCTGGATAATGATTTTCACTGCCAAGTTGGCATTTTTTTCCTTTTCTATTTGGCAGTTATTAGGGGGTTTTTTTATCTTCCATCAATCTGATGAAACTTGAAATTAAGATATTGGCTTTGGTTTGTTTTCTTCAACATCCAGTTTCTAACACACTACACTCAGGAACACCTCTCCTCTTAAGAGGAGGACCTAGTACCTGGACCTAGTGGATGGATGCAGCAAACTACTTGCTGCCAAACTGGTTCTCTCCGTCTCTGCTGCAGTCTAATGATGTCTAAGAAAAGAATGTTTCTGCTAACAGGTATATAACCCACAAATCAGTGGGTTAAAAGACTACAGCAGTTCTACAAGTTTATGTCAGCCAACACAAATAATTCTGAACATATATTCATTAGCAAAATGCTTACTGCTGTAAAAGCTCTCACAGGAGTCATGATACATTCATATTAATAGGACTTTAGACTACTCATTGATGTTATATTCTATAAGTGCTACTTAGAAGTACTAGTTTCAACAGTTGTGTCAATGTTATGAGAAAATTGTTACAGACGTATTTTGTTGGAACTGTTATTACCTGCCACTAAACTTTTCAGTTCTATTTTCACAATTTCAGCAATGGATATGTAACTTTCAGACGTTACTGTCTCAGCACTATTCCTGTTAAGTTTTCAGTGTACCTTTGTGAGTAAATTTTTAGCTCTCATTCACAATGTGAAACTTTCAAACACTTTCCACTATTGAAAGTTGTCACGTCACATTACAGTTTCCATAGGTACAATTTAATGCTCAGCTGTTTGTATTTGATGTTTTATGAAGCAATTCAGCAACAGCTACACACAGTTATCAGTACCAAGGTGGTGATGCTGCATACACAACAGCAATGCAGACAGTGAGAGTATGCATATTACTCATATTACTCAAAGCTCTTCTTACTTCTGGTGTTATCACTTTAGCTGAATCAACATCATTTGTATAGTGACTTCATGACTTCTATTTTCATATATGTATTGCATGCATTAGCAATTTATCTGATGATCAACTATGACAGCCCTGTCCTGGATTTACAAATTTGACCCACTCTGTATTACATACTCTTAATCTACACAGGATACAAGTCTGGTATAGCTATGCAATAATGGACTTAAACCTTGGTCTATAGAGATTTATCCAGTGAGAAATTTAATTTGATGAGCACGTGCTGCTCTGAACTCTGTCAACTAGCAGCAGCACTTGAAGAACACCTTCCAGTTGAGGAGGACATCAGGAGAGAGCTTTCCAGACTTGACACCATCGCAGCCTGACATGTCCCTGAAACATCCCTTAAAACACATACCAGAGAAGAGAGCCATGGTCAGCAGTACTGTTAAGATAGAAATTTAGGACAAAGACAGGAGACAAAGAATCTGGTTCACCAAGTCAAAATAAGTATTTTATGATCAAAGTTGTAAAATGGCAAAAAGTCATTAGCATTCCTAACGAACCTCTTCATCATGAAGCACACACAAATCCTGCAAAACCTTGAGATGTGAATGAAATCAGGTCTTCCAAAGCCTTGTAGAGTTGGATTTTAATTAGTAGACGTGTAGGTTTACTCTGTGCTCCAAGCTAGCTATAGTGTGAAACAGTCAAATGCTATCTGCCTTTAAAATATAGCGGGTGATGGCAGAGAATATTCATCAGGTTTTAAGGCCAACAAAGTCACTCAGGCTTGTAGGCCATCAGGACACGCTGCAAATAACATTCACAAGGGAAATTTGAGGTCTGTCAGACAGAAGTGTTTGCCAGGAAATGAGATCTCATATGCTGTGGGAGTAACTGCTGCTGGTTCAGTGCTCCAGCTTGCCATTTAGTTAGGGGTTCCCAGAGGTAAAATTTTGTAATGTTTAGTAGAAGAAACTGTTAATAACACATGGTGAAGATTTTTTCCAACCATTTTTCTCTCCATTCATTGTCAGCCCAATGGAGTAATCAGTAAATCAATTTATGACTGTGCATTTTTTGAATCTTACTTTCTCCCCTTTCTACATATTGAATAGACTAATATTAGTATAATTTTCTCTCTAGTTTTTATTGGTTAAAAAATATATCTAATAAAGGTTGTTAGCATTCTTTCACATAATCCATTGTTTTTAGCACCACTGTTGATTTTTTTGTATATATGCTTCAAACACTGGTGTTTTGATCAGACATAGTCTGCTGCTCATCAGTGAAGAAGATCAAAGTCATACTTCTTTTGAGCTTCTAAAAGAAACAAGAAATATTTCTTTGAGAAAAAGTACAAAGATGTTATGGACAAAGATCAAAAAAGTACAGAGGGTTTTATATCATTCATGGTACTTACACTATTCAACAATCACAGGTGCATAGCGTGGTGCAAACCGACAGTACTACCATGTACCATTAATTGCACAGCACATGTCATCCCTGATTCCCTCTTCTGTTTCTGCTAGCCTGTGCTGCCTGAATTACCTGTGCAGTCTCTTTGTGAAGGAAATTGGGGAAAAAGGCTTCCTGAAAACTAGCTTTTGCTACTACCTGGTTGTCTTTCCTAAGAATAATTCCCCTTGTTGAGACTGGCTGCATGGTTACACAAATGCTTTTGCCAACCCAGCTTTGCAAACTAACATTACTGAAGGTCCTTGCATGGATTCTTGGCTCCAACTAACCCTGAGAGGGATCAATGCACAGCCCACAGGCTTATCTTGGAGAACATGAGTAGTCTCATCAAGGTCTAATGCAGAAGTTCTTTGCTGGCCCTGCGCCAGGCTGCTCAGATTCTTGAAGATCAAGCTTTATCTTGCCAAAGAGAGTCAGGGCACTTTCTCACTCCTATCACTGCTGGCTCCAGACATGGAAAGCATTACAAGCCCCGGTCTCTCTAAACTCACGAACCTGTGTTCTCACCCTGACCCTTCTGATAAATGATGCCTGAAAAGGAGAAATGACTGTGACAATATTCTAACTAATGGAAAATTATTAGCATAAGATGCACCTGGAAGACATTAACACCCTTTCAGATATTTCCATCTGAAATATAGCAAATTGTGGTAACATGCATACATGTGTCATGTACAAGAATGTTGCACTGTACCTGGGTAATCCTCAGAGACATGCACTGAATAGGATACACTGTAAAAAGGAAAGAAAAAGAAACGACAACAAAATTAGAAACAACCACAACATTAACTGCTGGCATAACATTTTTTCCTGCACCTGTATTATTTTATGCTTACTTATAGGTTCTTGACAATTTCCAGACAGAAGGTAATAGCTATTTTCCTGGTTTCTGAAGTGCTCAGCTGAAAATAAAGAGCATCATGCCCATTTTGAAAGCTTACTTCACTAAATTGGCACACCCTGATTTCAACCTTCTTAAAAGGAGTATCAAAGCTGCGCTAAATTCCCTTTACAGTAACATTTCACAATATCCGTATGTATGATTAAAAAAAAAAAAGGTCACTCTGACTCTTTGAACACCAAAACTAGTAAAGCCCAGTTTTCCCTGCATCTGGCTTTTGGGTTTGACTCAAGACTCGGTAGGAGGCCTTTCTCATTGTCTGAGGCACTTTTGTACATTCCTGTGAGTCTCAGCAAAGGCTCTGGATAGCTTGGTCTCCATTCTCTTATCAAAACTCCACATTTTATGTCATATCTGACCTTTGGGTCAAGCTGCGTTCAAATCAAATTCGAAAGAACCACAGTCACACTAAAGTGTAGCTTCAATACGTGCATTGCCTGAATCAGCTTCATCAGATAAGAGTCACTCAAACATACCATCCTGGTCCTCCAGCTCAGTCCACGTCTGTTTTCCCTACCACCCAGGGAGACCTTCACTAAACTTGCTGCTGAGAGTACGACAAATAGGCTGCTCAGTTATCTAATTACCCATCAAGTCCTTCTGGTTTTAAGTGTGCATCTTCATTTTTGCATTAAAAACATTCAACTCTGCACCACATTGAAAGCTTTCTGTTGCATAATTCATGTTATTTCCAATTCTAAATCCTATAAATTGTGTCAACTTACTCATATAAATAATACATAGTACAGATTCATGTCTGTAGTGAGTTAAGCAGACAAAGGCAGGATGGCACAGTCCTCTTGCTAAATTTTAGTGTGTATTGTACTTGATGAAAAAGTGCTGAAAATTGGTTCAGGGGATCTTTCTAAGGGACATGAATATGGCTTCCATGTAGACAAGAAACTGAAGCCAGGTATGATTTTTAACTTTTCTCTCTCACGGACTTGCGTTAAACGAGCTCCACTTTCACAATCCAGTGACTGTAACAGGCAATCAATATGAAAAAGTAGGTCCCTCCTACTTGCTTCCATAAGTCAATTTATTAACACACAGCTCTGTCACTTGTTTTTGCACATCATCTATTCTAGATTATTTTATGTATTGTCTGATTAAGAGACAAAGATGCCTGTTTCTTCAACATCTGCAAATGTTCACATAAATTGAAGCAGGAGTGTTTATTACAGCTGAGCACAGATTTCGTCACACAACTCTTGACAGTCTCACTCAAGCCAGATAAAATCCCATCATTGTACACATTCAACATTTTATTATTATTTTTCTCTTTTAATTATTTTTTAGACATTTGGAATAGGCACCATCTGTATCCCCTCATCTTGGAATATTTTCCCTAAGGACTGGATTATTTAAATCTAATTAATCTGTCATGGTGTAAAATATCACTATTTTAAATGGGAAAATATTCCAAAATAAGGAAATGTTTTATCTCACTGCAGTCATGTAAGGAGAATTTTGCTCTGTGGTGTAGAAAAACACCATACAACCAAAAAAAACCACAACAAACCAAGATGTCAACTGAGGGCCTGTTCTCATCAAAACCCATGTTCTAGATGTTGCCTTTGTTATCATGACTTCTTCCTTCCGCTACCAAAAGAGGCACTTCAATCTTACTCTTTTAGACTGGCTGCTTGCACACCTCTTTGCTGCCTCCAGAATTTCTATATACAGGTTTGTTTTAATGCTGAGAACAAGAACAGGGGCTGAAGAGTTACACAACTCCCATCAGTGCAGATACTCAAAACTCAACTGGGTAAAGCCTGCAGCAAACTAACCCCATTTTGAAGCTGGACTTGACTTACTCTATGTCCACATGTGCAGAAACTCTATGGAAGTGTGTTTTTCTTCATCATGTAGTTGTTTGAGGCAGCAGCTTCTGTGGTAATGCTAAATGGAAACTAGTAACCAAAAAATATACTGTACGTCTTGTGAGATGGAATAAATAAAAAGGTTCGTGAAAATACAAGTCAGAAATAGTCTCAAACCAGACCCTGTGATGACTGTTCAAATCCAAGGTCTGATCCAGTACCCAGTAAATCCAGCAATAGGAAGAATAAATGGCTTGAGCGCCAAGAGAGGTGGTGGTGCTTTGCTTGGGCTTGTCATCTTGTGTTAGTTATGTCTGGACTATGGAAGCAAAAAGCAGAAATAAAACCAATGAACAAAACAAAACTTGGATTTGTGTCTCAGCTCACCTCTGTGATTGTCACATATGATCACACTTGGGCACATTTTTCTGCATTCAGGATAAACTGCTTCCTACTGACTGTGCACATGATTTGCCAGAGAACAAGATATATTACACGGCTATTAAAGGTCTCTTAAGGGACTCCTGTCCTGTAGCCACCCAGGCATTTTCCCACTGACTTCAATGAGATTTAGAGCCCAGACAGAAACACAGGACTGTGATGGCTTACAGCACCTTAACCTGCACAGACTTCAGTAAAGATGCAGATGTTCACCACCTCTCAGTGTTAAATCCTCTCAAATCCAGAGAAAGCCTTTACCGAAGCAGTTTTCTCATTTAAGTACTCAGAAATGCAACTGGAATTAATTTAGGCCTGGCCCTCACATAGAAGTACAACATGATTGTTCCAGTGAGAGATGTGGTTTTTCCCCTCTGGCAATGCAGTTCCTCTGTGCAATCTTATTGCAGTTACTAAATACATCTTATAGCACTATAATTTATTTCCATTCCCATAAACACATTCTAACCATTGCCATCGCTCGTTCAGTTATATTGCTTTAGCTACATGAACACAGCTAAACTCCTGGGTGTAAACGAAGCCTTGACGATGGTGCTATTCCTCTTGTATTCAGCCCAGACCCTCTGCAGAAGACATCCTGCAGTACATATGTTGCTCGATCCCTAAGCTCAGAACAAGCTTCATACCAGCAATGGCCTAGTAAAATTTTTGTTATTTAACAAACAGTAAAGCACCATGTGAGAAATAAGTGGGAACCATCAAGTTTCACTGCTTATGTGTTTTTAATGTAAATTTCTTATTGCTTGAAATTATATTAACATCCACAGCCTTGGCTTAGTAACACTTCTAATCACAGGGGTCTCACTGCAAGCATTTTCCAATGTGTTTTAACCATATCTGTTCCTTCTTCAGAAAAATTATTCTGCAACGGTTCGTCTCCACTGGAGAAATAATTAATCAACTAGACAAGGATGCACCATGTAATTGCTATTTTTCACGTTAATCTGTCCCAAATGAATATAAAAAAAGCAGATTCGCCTGCATTTGACACTACTATAATTTATGAAAGCTAGTTAAGAAGAAGTGGAGAGTCCAAAGTGATTATACTACCAGACAAAATGTTACCCCCCCAAATTGCACCTCTAGGGGAAAGAAAAATATCTATGAAAACTGAAAAAGACAGCAAAGCAAAAGATACTTTCATAAAGCACATTCATAAAAAGAAAAAGAACTAGCTTCACCTCCTTACATCAATTTGCAAGACTGTTTCCTGAGCTTTGAACTGCAGTTTTATCTATCATGATACAACCTAGGATCAAACATGCATCCTAAAGCCACAACAGTAATGCTGTAGCTTGGATGTAGCTTCCCATCAACTCTATGTTATCTCAGCTCTATACCACTGAAGCCTCAGAGTTTTTTTTGGATTTTTTAACTTCTACAGATTTTAGATATAGTTTCTCTCCAGGAAAAAAATCCTTTAAGCTGAATTTCCAGCTGTTTTCCACAGCAGGAACAGCATGAAGCATGTGGCACAAGTCTAAGATTTATGTCTATGTAATAGTTATGACAATTCAACCAGCTCTGTTGCATGGCAACAACTGACTTACTGCCTTATTAAGTGTGGAAACTGTGATCTAGTTTCTATTCCAGTTTTAGTTGTCTCTAGTAGAGCTAGAGCTCCATGTCTTAATGCAAGCTTGCAAACTTGCTGAAGAAAGGAAATAAGATTTTTTTGTCATGTGGACTCTTACAGTAGTCTAGCACCAATCTGTAACAGGATACCAGAAAAGAGTAAATAGGATTTTCTTAATCTTAATGCATCTGGAGCTACAGAATTCAGAAGATGTTATTTTTTGTTTACAATATCCCAAAATCTCAGATCTAACCCATTCATAATGTAATGCAATAAGTTATTGGGATGCACAAAATTTTATACCTGAAGAATACTAAGACTCAGTAAACCAAGCTGTGGATAAATATGTAAGATTAAATGCTATTGTGGTATTGATTATATGCTCAGGTCAACATGTGAACAAGACAGTGAGACGAAAAAAATATTACTGAAACTTTCATACAAAAAATAAAATTATATTGGTTACAACTTTGGACCAAAGGACCTTTTTAATGATCTACATAATACTTCTGAAAGTACAATATGATACAGAAATTATCTTTTCACTCTCTTCTAGTGAAGCAGTGGAAAGGAATAAGGTCCAGTTGAGGAGATGCAACTGAAATTGTATTCTTTTACAAGTTTCTAGCTATCGGTTCCCAAAATTCATACTCATCTTCAGTATCTACACATAACATGCCACAGTAGATTAACATTTCACGAATGTCCACTAATTATACAGAAAATGTTTCCATTCCCATCTTCAAGCCTTTGTTTTCTTATCTTTGAAAATGCTTCAGTGGATTCCTATTATTGTCACAGCCTTTAGCCTCCGCTTCTACTTCAATAAGATCACCATTTGATCCTGAAACCAGACCATTCATATTGCTTTGCTTCTGACTAGCCTTCTTCTTCAAACAAAATTGTTTCCAAAAAAGCATTCCACCATGAACACAAGCCACTATCTTTCCTAGTAACCGTTCTGAGATCCAGTTTGAAAATAAATAGCTTGACAACAAATCCCATCACAAATACAGGTTGGAAATTATGATTTTCAGAACACATATTGTGGGATTCCACCCAAACAAAACTTTCAAATTGTATTTCTGAAATAGCTGACCTTTGAACAAGGGCCTTCAGAATTTATAGGAAATGAAGGCATTTAGGCATTGGCGAGATGAAACACTAGGTGCACTATCTACACAAAAAAAATTGGATTACTTAACAAAAACAAACAAACAAAAAACACTTGTTTTTTTTTTTAATTGACTTTATGTGAATTAGATGATGTGAATTAGAGAATTACAGTTCAAAACCAATAATTAAACACACTTCAAAAGGCTTCACTGTCAAGTCTTTCTTCCATTTTGTACATAGATTACATGTGTGCAAATAACAGCAGAAGAGACTCAGCAGTCATTAGCAGCAATTTTCTATAGCAAAAAGATATCTTCTGTTTAATGGACACCACCAAAAGACTAGTCTCATATCAAGTCACAGCCTGGAGACAACCATTTCATTCTATGTTGAAAACAGAACCAACAAAATAACAGCAATTGAAAACTAGGCAAAAATTACTCCTGTGTTACTTATAGGCAGGACAAAGAAACTTAAAGTAAACTCTCCATTTGGTGTTCAACTGCCATAACTCTGAGTGAATGATAAATGTTAGGGGTTTTGACCCTGTACGAACAAATGAAATAACTATTTCATCACTTAGTATATACAACTGCTGTGCCATGAAACACTTCATTACATTTCAATGGAGCTCTTAAAACACCAATACAATTACACTACAGAAAAAATAATCTTGCTTTTCCACTCCAGAGCTTTTGAAGGATTCCATTCCACCCAGCACATATCAGCTGAGGAAATGCTCCACCGAAGCTCATATTCAGAAACATACACAGAACTATGGCAGCATTCTGAATTTTCCTATATTACAGATTTTGTTCTGACCCCAGACCACACTTCTGTTATTTCTGGAAACAAGTACTTCATCCTTTCCTAAAAATTTCAATATGTATTCCAAAGGGTGCAAATTTTGATGAGCACTTTTTTCTTTTTTTATTTTAAATATTTGCAGCTCACTACTCTACTGGATTGTGAACCATTTCATATCCTACTATTTTCTGGATTCTTCATTAAAACAATCCTCATGGATTTCTAAACAGCTTTTCAAGTACCCTTTCAAATGCTTTGAATGTGCATGTCTGCCTCTTAGCAAATTTTTTTTCAGATATACAGGCCATTTCGAATGTCCGTCTGAAACACCTTAGCTCAATGAGTTTCTGTAATCCTTGCGATCTGACAACTGATGACCCAGCATTAGTCACAGCTATTTTTTGCTTCTAGAGCCAGATGTTTGCAAAGAATTGAAATATATGCACATGCCCCTTTCACTATACATCAAAAGTCTCCATGGTGCACCAGGAATTACACAAAAAAGAGTAACAAATGACTCTGAGTAATCTTTTCCTCTGGATGTTGGAGAATGCACGTGTGTGATGACATACGAAAAGTCCCAGGCACATTTATTGATGACAGATTAGAACTATTCCAAAGAGAGATGAGCAATATCAATGCGTCAAAAATGGCACTGCTTTTGTTTCTTGACACAATCTGGGGGTACAGAGGCACTGAGTCAAAATTACTATAGTCTGCATTTGTCACTAAGAATAATCGAACTACTGGTCCTCTCATGCAACCAAAGTGCATCTGAATCAAATGGAAAATGTTACTGTTATCGGCACTTTGGCTGAACGCCTGGTGTCCACCGAGACTCCACCCAACCCCCACAGAGGGAGGAGGAGGACAGAAGTGGGGGGGAAAGAGAAAAAAACTTGCAAAACCAAGGCTGCTAAGAAAGGCGGGTTTATATTCACACAGAGAAGAAAAAAACCTATAAGCACTATACACACAGAGAAAACTAACAATAAAGACTACTTCCCCATGAAAGGTGTTTTCCTCCTCTGAAAACAGCCGTCTATCCCGTACAACCATCACAGAAGAGAAGAAGGAAGTTGTTTCCTTCTTGTCTCTTTATATCTGAGCTGATGTAACATGGTATGGAATAGCTTATTGGTAAAATATCCATCAGATGACCTATCCTAGTTCCGTTTTCCTCCCAGGGAAGGTTACAAACCCAGTACAATCTCCACCCCTTATTCCATGCCATTTTATGTCACACTCATATCCCATATTTGCCTATATCCTGCACTTATACAGGTCTTGTCTTCTACGGTTGTCTTATCGTTGAGCACCAGCACCAGCTTAGTTCGGGTCTTTCTCGTCTGGTGACCTATTTCCTGCAACATACAACTCAGAATATGAACTGGTTTTTTCCCAAGGTTAAAACTCCTTGAGGCACACACTGGGTTTCTCCATCTTCTCTCATTATCCACCAAGTATGGATATCCACCAAGTATTGTCCTTGAGCAAAGACAATCCCATGAATGGGTTTGCCTTTGCTCAAGGGAGGGTTAACCCAAACTGCTTTACCTAACATATCTCTCAAGTGAATTACTGGGACTTTGTCTCCATCCACAGTGTGAAGGTACTCTGATTGGGCAGGGCCAGCTCGATTGATGGAGCCTCTAGTGTTGACTAGCCATGTAGCCTTTGCCAGATGCTGATGGCAATTCTTGAAAGTCCCCCCACCCAATGCCTTCAGAGTAGTTTTTTAACATTCCATTACACCACTCAACTTTTCCAGTGGCTGGTGTATGATATGGGATGTGATATACCCACTCAATGACCCGTTCCCTTGCTCAAGTAGTAACTAAACTGTTTTTTAAATGAGTCCCATTGTCTGACTCAATTCGCTCTGAAGTGCTGTGTTGCCACAGCATTTGCTTTTCAAGACCCAGAATGGTATTTTGGGCAGTTCCATGAGGCACTGGGTAAGTTTCTAACCATCCAGGGGTTGCTTCCACCATGGTGAGCACATAGCGCTTACCTTGGCGAGTCTGTGGCAGTGTGATATAGTCAACCTGCCAAGCTTCCCCATATCTCTACTTATTCCAATGTCCCCCATACCATAGGGGCTTCACTCTCTTTGCTTGTTTAATGGCAGAGCATGTCTCACAATCATGGATAACCTGGCAGATAGTGTCCATGGTTAGATCCACTCCTCGGTCTTGCATCCATCTATAGGTGGCATCTCTGCCTCGATGGCCTGAAGCACCATGGGCCCATTAAGCTAGGAACAACTCTCCCTTGTGCTGCCAGTCCAGATCTACCTGTGACACCTTGACTTGTGCAGCTCGGTCTGCTTGTTTGTTGTTGTGATGTTCCTCATTAGCTTGATTTTTGGGTACATGGGCATCTACATGGCGGACTCTCACAGTCAGCTTCTCAACCCGAGCGGTAATGTCTTGAAGCAAATCAGCAGCCCAGATGGATTTTCCTCTACACTTCCAATTAGTCTTCTTCCATCGATCCAGCCACACCCACAGAGCATTGGCTATCATCCACGAGTCGGTGTAGAGGTAAAGCCTTGGCCATTTCTCTCATTTGGCGATGTCCAAGGCCAATTGAACAGCTTTGAGTTCCATGAATTGACTTGATTCACCTTCTCCTTTAGTAGCTTCTGCCACTTGTCGAGTGGGACTCCAGACAGCTTCTTTCCACTTCCGGTTCTTTCCTACAATACGGCAAGAACCATCAGTGAAGAGGGCATAATGTGTTTCTCCTTTGGATAACTGATTGTATGGTGGAGCTTCCTCAGCCTGATCCACTTGTTCTTCTTCCTCCTCATCTGCCAGACTGAAGTTTCCACCTTCAGACCAATTTGTTATGATCTCTAGAATTCCAGGGTGATTCGGGTTTCCAATTTGGGCACACTGTGTAATCAAAGCAACCCACTTACTCCATGTAGCATCAGTGGCATGATGTGTAGAGGGCACTTCTCCCTTGAACATCCAGCTCAGCACCGGTAGTTGGGGTGCCAGGAGAAGCTGTGTTTCT
Source organism: Neopelma chrysocephalum (assembly GCF_003984885.1). NCBI lineage: Eukaryota > Metazoa > Chordata > Aves > Passeriformes > Pipridae > Neopelma > Neopelma chrysocephalum. The sequence continues at coordinate 506,597 of NW_020925093.1, forward strand.
GTGCCAATCACCTCTGAAGCTGCTTGTATTCCTTCATAAGGCGCTGGGATTTCCTTCTCTGTGAGAGTGTAATTGGCTTCAGATCCTCTGTAGCTTCAGCTCCAGAAACCAAGTGATCGGCCTTGGGTCTCACCAGGCACCTTTTGCTAGAGGCTCCAGGAGGGACCATTATCCCTGGCTGCAGAATAAAGTACATTTTTCACATTTGGTTCTGTCCTGACTGGTCCAAGGGCCACAGCGTGTGCGATCTCCTGCTTAACCTGTTTAAAGGTTTGCTGTGGTTCAGGACCCCATTGGAAAATGTTCTTCTTATGGGTCACTGAGTAAAGAGGGCTCACGATTTGGCTGTATTCAGGAATTGCATCCTCCAAACACCTATGGCCCCTAGGAAAGCTTGCGTTTCCTTCTTGTTAGTCGGTGGAACCATCACTATGATCTTATTGATGACTTCTCTTGGAATCTGACAACGTCCATCTTGCCATTTCACCTCTAGGAATTGAATCTCTTTGGCAGGTCCCTTGACCTTACTCTTTTTGATGGCAAAACCGGCTTTGAGAAGAATTTGGATGATTTCCTTTCCTTTTTCAAAAACTTCCTCTGCTGTGTCACCCCATACAATAATATCATCAATATATTGTATGTGTTCTGGAGCTTTACCCTTCTCTAGTGTAGCCTGAATCAGTCCATGGCAGATGGCGGGACTGCGTTTCCACCCCTGGGGCAGCCGGTTCCGGGTGTACTGCAAGCCCCTCCATGTAAAAGCAAACTGCGGCCGGCACTCTGCTGCTGAGGGGGCAGAGAAGAATGCATTTGCAATATTGATGGTGGCGTACCACTTCGCTGCCTTGGACTCCAGCTCGTACTAGAGCTCCAACATGTCTGGCAGGGCGGCACTCAACAGCGGGGTAACTTCATTCAAGCCACGTTAGTCCACAGTCAGTCTCCATCCTCCATCAGATTTACGTACAGGCCAGATGGGGCTGTTGAAGGGTGAGTGGGTCTTGCTGACTACCCCTTGGCTCTCCGGCTCTTGGATCACCTTATGGATGGGAATCACAGAATCTCAGTTCGTTCGGTATTGTTGTCTATGTACTGTTGTAGTGGCTGTGGGCACCTGTTGATCCTTGACTTGCAACAATCCCACAGTGGAACGATCTTCTGAGAGGCCAGGCAGGGTAGATAATTGTTTAAATTTCTCTGTGGCTACACCAAAAGCCCATCAATACCCCTTTGGATCTTTGAAGTATGCTCTCCTGAGGTAATCAATGCCAAGGATGCAAGGGGCCTCTGGACCAGTCACAATGGAGTGCTTTTCCCATTTGTCCCCCATTAAACTTACTTCAGCCTCTAGCACTGATAATTCTTGACTTCCTCCAGTTACTCCAGAAATCCAAATGGGCTCTGTGCTTTTATGCCTCAATGGCATCAAAGTGCACTGTGCACCAGTGTCTACTAAAGCTCTGGATCTCTGCGGATCCGATGTGCCTGGCCATCAAATCCATACAGTCCAGTAAACCCTTTCCTTCTCCTGGCTGAGGTCAGGGCCCCTCTATTGCTCCTGGTCAGAGTATTCACTGTCTGCCTTTGCATTGCCCAATCAGAGGTCTCCCCATCAGGATCACAGGAGTTGATCTCAGTCTTTTTGCATCTCAAAGGTCACTGATTTCTTTCCGGGGCCTCTGCATCAACTATATGGACAGCCTTCTTACTAGCTTTCTTCCCTCTTAATTCTCATACTCGGGCTTCAAGTTTACAGGTAGGTTTACCATCCCACTTCTTCATGTCACGCAGAAAAAAACATAGTTCACCACATGGTCTACTCTTGGGGTTTCCTTTCCTTCTGAGTGGGACAGAAGGAGATCGAGACCCATCTCTTGGGCTGTCTTTGTGGCGGTTCTCACATTCAGGGCACTTGTAAGGCCTCTCCTCAGTGTAGGTATTGGAGTTGTCTCTGGAATCTAATTTGCTGGCCTGTGGGAGTGAGGAGGCTTCCATATCTTCTTCTATACTCCATATCCAGGCAGACATCGTGTCCACAGTTGGTTCATCCATCTTTGGATGGTATATTGTTACCAGGCAGTTAACATATGATGCAGGGGCACCTTGAATTACCTTTCTCCACAAGGGCAGCATGCAAGGGACATCCTCTGGATTGCTGAAGAGGGGATCATATGTGCCACTGTAAAGGATTTCCAGCATTGCAAATTCCCGCAGGTACTGGATGCCTCCATCTGTAGTAGTCCACTTTCTTGAGGAGCTCATTAGATTTACCTTTAACTGGTACCTTCCTCTCACACTTGAGAGGAGCCGAACCCAAAGAGTGCAAATGCCTCTCTCCTTTCCAATTTCTTTTTCTATTTCACGATCTCTGGCAATAGATCCCAGTTGTTGTGCTTCATGACCTTCTAACAGGTGACTACTAGCCCCGTTATTCCAGCAGTGGAGCAGCCAGGTAAGAATTCATTCACCAGGCTGGCAGCTGTAATCTCTCCACAATTCCTTAAGTTCTGATGGGCTCAGAACTTCGCTTTCCTGTCTGATTTTCTCTCTGCTTCTCTTACATGGAACTGCTTCCTCTTCCTCTAGTGAATCACTGGCTGTTTGTCCTGCCTCCCCTTCTTCTCTTGGAGGTGCGGGCAGGGTAGATCCTTCTCCTTCTTCCTCCCTTACTAATCATGGAGGTAGGCCTGTAGGTCCTGTAGATCTCCTTACTCATCTCTTCCTTTTCACTACAGGGCCAATAATGACTTCAGATGTCATAGTTTGGGTCCCTGTCTCAGTCATAGTCTTTTTAGAGTACTGAACAGCAGTTCAATAAGCACAGGCCAGGCCCCAGTACAGGGCAAGAAGTTGCTAGTTTTGATTGGGGTAAGCAAGGCATCCTTCCATTAAACGACGTGTCAGTTTGTTAGGGTTGAATACTTGTTCTGATGTGAAGTCCCAGGCAATGAGGGGTGTTACACACTCTAAGAACCTGCCTAAATTAATCCACATTCCCTGCCACCCAGGAACTGGGCCTTTAAGGTACATCCCAGTAAATTCTCTTTCAAAGATTGTTTTGTCCTGCAGCAAGGCAACAAAGACAATACTACAGTCCCCAATCCCCATAACGTTCTCATAGTCCCATGGCCAGACAGCTCAAGTAAGGGTTAGTTAAGATCATTGGTACTTTCATTGCAAAGCCATCTATGTCAAAATTAAAAAGGGAAAGCAAGTTTTATCTGTCCCCTTGGAGGTCTTTCAAAGAGTAAGTTCCACATCCCAGAAAGACTGTTAGTAAAAGTACAAGTATAAATACTAAAGCTGGGCGCAAGGCCATGTTTTATATTAGGATGTTCCCAAGTTAGCAAAAACAAAAAGATAAGTGAGGTAGTGTTTATATAAACAAACTTTCTTGGCAGCATTCCTGGGTTTTGGCATCAGATTTTGTTATCGGCACTTTGGCTGAATGTTCGGCGTCCACCAAGACTCCGCCCAACCCCCACAGAGGGAGAAGGAGGACAGAAGCGGGGGGGAAAGAGAAAAAACTTGCAAAACCAAGGCTGCTAAGAAAGGTGGGTTTATATTCACATAGAGAAGAAAAAAATACTATAAGCACTATACACACAGAGAAAACTAACAATAAAGACTACTTCCCCACGACAGGTGTTTTCCTCCTTCGAAAACAGCCATCTATCCCGTGCAACCGTTCCAGAAGAGAAGGAGGAAGTTGTTTCCTTCTCGTCTCTTTATATCTGAGACGTCTCTTTATATCTGTAACCTCCCCTCCCAGGGAAGGTTACAAACCCACTACAGCTACTCATCAAGCCCTGCTTGATTTAGCATGTCATTCAAATAAAGGGGACACAGAAAACTGCAGCTCATCACTTTCCCTTTTCCAAAGCTTTCAATGAAATGTGCATGACAATTTCTAGTAAATACATCAAAGTCGACAGGATTAATCATCACTCCAGCAAACATGAGGGTACTTCTAAAAACAAAATTAGGAAATCCAGGACACTTGGGGGGGTGAAAAAGCATGTACTGTGTATCATTCTGGAAAGAGTTAAATCCAGATATACCTATTCGTGCAAAACCAGGTTGCCTGCAATCAGATTATATGAGAATCTGACCTTTTCACCCAGAACTACAAAAGCCTCCTTTTCTTGCAGTCACCATTGTTCGACCAGGTCCAGCTCCTTCCCCTCAACATGGATACCCTTTAAACTTCCCTTCTGTGTTCTTGCTTCTCTCCACTGATCCCACTGGTTTAAATTCCCCTTCCATCCTCCCCATTAGCTCTTCATCCGATTTCAGTCTTCCCCAGGAAATGAAGCACAAAACAAACTTAGGACAAACTCTTGACCCAGTTCAGCAGCAGCCAGAGCAGATATAGGATCATAACCTTTGGGCACTTTATTTCCATGATTGGGTCCATCTTCTTGCACTATGTGCAAGGTTGATTTTTGTTTTGGACTGGGTTTTTTTTAGTTTGTGGTTGTGTGCTTTTTTTTTTAAGGAAGAAAGTTCTTCCTCTCTTCAGCTTGTATCTTTTCATTTTGGAGCACTGCTGTCAGAAGACACCTTGATATGCTCTTCCTGGAGCCAGTTAGGAGTTACCTTAAAGCCATGAGGTTTTGATCCACACTGGTCCTATTGGAAGGCTGTTCTGAGGCTCCTGTAGTTGCAATTCTAGTAATTCGATTCTGAACTCAGATCAATTGAACAGAAAACTCCTTGTTCAACCCCCTGTACAAAGCCTCTGTGTCGCAATCTTTCAAAACAAAAATAAAAGGACACAAGAAGAAACAATCATGAACCCAGGGCAGAGACAAAGCAAACTGCAAACTGAACAATTACAGTGACCCAACAAGAGAGAGTCTTGTCATAGGAAATTTTACCTGATCATTTTAGCATATAATTTCAGCATCTTGTCAGTCATCAAAACCAAAATCTCATATAAAGCCCATATAAATACCTGGAGACATTCACTGTTTTACTTCATCATGTCCCTAACAAGTGGAATGACTCCTTTCCTTTGCATGGAGTGCTCAGCAAAGGAGGAAAGCCCTAGGCATCATTCTTTGATCACTCCACACATTCATTAATTAGTTGGCATTTTGCTTGTTTATCTAATTAGATGTGCGACAGCCATTGTTGCACAAGGAAAAGGTAAAAAAATTACTCTTTCTCTTCCATTTTTTGAGATATCTCACAGAATTCAAATTTTTTCCTTTCCCCCTTCCCCTAAACTCAGCCCCCAATACTTCTTGCTATATCTGAAATACTGTATATATGGACTAAAACTATTTTTTTCTCCAAGTTCCATACTCACAGCTTCCATTAACATCAGTACTAATTCAATATATAACTTCCAAATACATTACTTATATGTGCTTTTAGAAATACTCTAAACTAAAAGTTCACACATTCAACGTAACAAAATCCCACAGGGCAAGATTTTTAATAGATGTTATCTATGAAATTGCCCAACACAGTTGGCCAATATAATCCATTCATATAATTCAGGACCACTGGCATACCTACAGCCAATTACTTATCTACTGCGTACATGTACACACAGTCTCCTCTTCAAGTCATTAATGTGGAGTCCAGCACCTATGAAAATGGCTAGATTATGATTACCACTAACCTATATCCTGCATACCTTTTAATTCAAGGCAACAACTGCTCTTCCTGACTACTGTGCCACACAGCTGCAAGGATTGCTTGCAAACCTGAAGGGCTAGCTCATCCTGCTGTCTCACTACAGTAACGTGGTTAAAACCATTCTCTTTTCTGTGGTTTGAGACACAAAAGGAGGTGCTACATGGCTAGCTGCAATGCCAGTGGGGTTTGTCTCCTCAGCCCGAAAGACCCAAGAACTACAGTGATGAAAGGGACAACATGAAACAGGAGAGCAGCTCTACCCTCACACCTGAAGCCTCACTGGGATACCTGTGACATCTCTGCCACTCCACCATTGTCATGAAGAGCATACACTCATAAACAGCAAATAAAACAGAAAATTCAGTATGAGAAGAAAAAAAATTTTTTTCCTTTCTTTTCAGATACGACAATTTTAATCTAACGGTACAGGTACACTGGGAGACCCCTGGTGGCCTAGTGGTTAGCGTGCAGGACTTTCACTGCTGCGACCACGGGTTCGAGTCCGGTCTCCTGGCCTGATGGAGGTCGTTAGCCCTGTGAGGCCATCCATCTATGAGAAGGACACTCTAAACAAACCTACGTCCTGAGGACCTCACTGCCATTGTCCAAGCTTGCTTGGCCCCGGCAGATGAACCTTAGGATTAAAGGGTGGGCTCAGTTCAGCGCAGGCTGTGTCTCACCTAAAAAATCCATTGCGCAGGCTGGAACGGTAAAAAGACCTTTCCCCAAATCTTCGTTCGCGAAGATGGGCCATTATTATTATTATTATTATTATACAGGTACACTTCAAACACAACATTCAGTCCTGGCGTCCTTAGCATTAGAAAGATGTCAGTAAATTGGGGGGAGTATATCAATTATCAAGAAACAATCATGAATCTGGCAGAACAGGATACTGAACAAAAAGCTTTATACAGGTCCAGACAGCTAGGTATTTAGAGTACGACAAACAAATGAGCAAGTGTGGTAGGAAATGTGATGACTGTTGCAACATGTTTTGTGGAGTACAAACATGAATATGGGTATCGTATTTATGTGATGGCCCAGGGGAAAATGGCAAGCCATATTCATGTGAAATTAACCTATCAGAAATGGAGAATCCCATTAAATGATGAATTAGTCTCCCAGGGAATGGGTAAAGGGCTAATCGCATAGCCATTTAAAGTCAGGATGGAAAAGGAGTTTAAGTAAAATTAATGGAAAAATTTTGCATTGGCCAGGTTACTAATAACTATGTTTCCTATTGCTAATTTAAATGAGTAAAATATCAATGAGTGAAACATTACTTGGTTTTCTCACTGGTAGCTCAGAGAGCAAAGTTGTAGGTTGAAGATGACGTTGATGACTCTCAATGTAACTCAGGGAGAAAAATTTAAAAGCACACCCCTGTACTGTATTTCAGTGGTGTGCAGAATAACAGGGGACAGCAAGGATTTTCAGATCAAGTGGTTTTTTATGCATTTGAAGTGGCAGTATTGGCTAAGATCTGAAACAGGTCTTCCACCAACTTCTCATGAATTTTAGCTAATTCTGAATATCACATAATCTGGTTTCTTCCTCATGACAAAATGCAATAGAAAGCATATTGAACTTTTTTTTTTTTTTTTTGCATTTAGGTATATTTAGTAACAGTTCATATAAAAAGAATAATTTATAAATCATGGGCTGTTCTTGAGCCAAAGAATTCTTTAGGATGCATGACTGTTCACAGAATATTAATTTTATACTATACCCAAGCAACCATATCTGAATATCATCTGGTAGATGCTCATATAGAAAATGCTAAGCAAATTATAGAACAAATAACAACAGATGATTTTAGTACCCTACCCCAACATGTAGTTAAGATTTTAAATACTATTTTAATTTGAAAAGATATTAAAAAAACTCTTCACCAGCCTTAATTAGATCCCTGTCTTTTCAAAAAACTAATTACATGTCAGATGAAGCACTGGTTTAGGAAGCCTGCGTATTCTGGCAAAGGCAGAGTTACTTCTATTCCTAGCTGTGTCTTGCTATATGCCTCCCAGCAAGAAAAAATGCAGAGTTTTTCAAAAAGCAATCAGTAACTACAAAGCTTTAGAGACACTGATTTACCTTTCATGTGTGCTGAACCACCACATCTCCAAGAGAAATCAGCAGGAACCACTGGCAGTTTTGAAAAATAAGGGGTTATAGTCCACATTTAAAAAAAAATTAGGCAACAATACTTGTGCAGAAATGGCAGTTAGAAAACTAAACTGTTTATATTCCCTTGAAAATACCTTCAGTACATATCCACCATTGTAGATAATGCAGCACACTCAAAAAGGTATGACAATTTCCATTTTGTTGCGTATTTCAATAGAAATTTAGATATCTTAAAAGTGATTTGACTACCTAAGCACCGCTTATGAAGTCAGCATGTAAATACCGCCAAGAAACTAGTAAAATGTGACTCATGCTAAGGTACTCAAAATTGGTACATGCTTTTCAAACCACTGAATGAAATCTTGGCTCCATGAAATTCCATAGGCAAAACTCTCATTCAGAAAAAAAAAAAAGTGAAGGTTTATCCTTTTGTCAGGTTCTTCATCAGCAAATATGGAATTAAAAAATGTCAGACACGATGTCCTCCCTTCATCCTTTCCTTACTGCTTGCTCTGATTGTACAGTTTAGCACACCCACCCACCAAAATGATCACCAAAATTTGGAAATCATCCAGAAGATGGGAAACAACCTGGAAGGCTTAAGTTTTGTAACCAGGCATTCTACTAATAAGCATTTCTAGTAAATTAAGAGAATTAAACGTGGCCAGAAAACACACTAATGTGAGATTAAAACAAGTAAGTCTTTCACAATACAGAGGTCTTAATCTAAAGACCTCCTTAGAGCCTTTAATAAAGACAGAACTATGAAGATTTAATGTAAAGAACAATTAGATGACACGAAGAGAACAAAACCAACTAACCTACACGAATGAAAGAAAAAAGGATCAAACACCAAAGAATAACCCCTCCCTTCTTGATGTCTCACCGACATCACAATCACTTCCAATAACTTGAAGCATTGTGTAGAGTCCAGAGAAAGCATCACTGGAAGCAGTAATGCAGCTGCAAATGCTTGTCATCCTGTTTATTGAGGCCATTGTACAGAGGAACTTAATTACAGAGATTAAAAAAAAATCTGTTTCAGACATCTACATCTTAAAATCTGGGCCAGTTTTATCAAAATCCAAAGTGTCATTTCAGGCATGTTGGGATACACAAAACATACACAACACCAAACTGCAAGTAGTTACAAGTAGTTACAAGTCAAAACAACATAAATATGTGGATTTGAGAGGATTATTTTTTAAGTCTGAGGCTTGGGGTTTTGAGTTCTTCTTGAGGGAAGAGAGTTCACAAAACAAAACTTTCAGCTAATACTGCCCCAAGTGGGTGGGTACGCTGTACTTTAATCTCAAAAGAATTCCCCTGGAAAACTTCCAAGCCAACATGGGTTAAACTGCTCACCTACTTACACAACTGTTTATCATCAGAAGCACTGGTGATGTGAGTCATGCGTACACCTTGATCAATAAACACCTCCATTTCTTTCAAAGCCTTCTCAGGTGCTACAGGGTTACTGCGAAGGCTGTTCCTTCTAGAACAGAAAACCAGGAGCTTAGTTGCAGGGAGATTATAGTTCCCTCTGTTTTGAAAGGTCAGTCACTGTCCATCATCTGATAGCATCATTAAGCCCAAGAGAAGTGGGATAACTATTTGAAATTACTGCGTGGGGTGAAATGGAACAGTAAAGCTGTACCACTCATTTGCGCCAGCAAAATTAAAAGGAAAAATAGCAGTCTCCTTTTGCACTTGGACACATATAGCAAAGGGCCTGAAAAATATAGCAAGATTTTACTGTTTAACAAAATACTTACAGTGATATATTAAGCCACAGAAGTTATTACTGTAGGAGAGCCCATGATGTATTAATCAAAGCACATTTGAAAAGCTTCATTCTATTTTTAAATTATGTTAGAGTGTGTGTGACCTGGCCTTACAATGACAGTCATCTTCTGGGGCGTGCAGTGTTCTCAGCTCCTACTGAGAAGGCTGTGGGAGCATAGGATGCTTAGCACTTTGCTGGATAGGATCCTCAGCGCTCAAAGGAAAATCCAAAGTAAATTTAGCCTAAATGACTCTATCAGATCAAACAGCTTTAATTACAACATTTAACAATAATGGGGTTAGTAATGAAAGCAAAAAAAATTCAAGCTTTAAAAAAAAAAAAACAACAAACAACTCACAACCAAAAATCCAACACCACACAACTTATCGTTGACTACTTCACCTTACCTGTTACTCAGATGCAAAACTCAGTTGAGTTGAAGGTAAGAGAAATAAGCCTTTCCTTCCCCCCTCCCAACTTCTGTAGCTGGTGGACCAACATAGAACGTACCTACTGCTCTTGTTCTCAACTGCATTCTCTCTGGGTCTCTGCCCCTGTGGAAACATCATCAAAGTTCTGGGACAATGCCTTGGTGGGAAATCCACGGCTGCCCTAGGATGGCAGTGGGGAGGTTGGTTCTCCATCTCTTGGGGGAATTTAGAGTACACATGGATGTGGCACTTGGGGATGTGGTCTGGTGGGAGGCTTGGCAGCGCTGTATTGGTAGTTAGGCCTGATATCTTGGAGGTCTTTTCCAATCTGGATGATTCTGCTTTTCAGGTGGGAGACAAATATCCAGGAATAACACTAAACTTTGTCAGTTCCACAGTCAGTCAGTGCTAGATAATTAGAGATCTATTCTATTATAGGTACCAGATGGAAACCATCTTTTCTCACAACAAGTTCTTTAATGATGGCAAAACTATTGTTATCTACAGGATATGAGTCTTTCACAGTGATTGTCTCCTAGGAAATACAGATATTTTCGATCCCAAGAGGCAGTTTAGCGTTGTCTGAGTTTTTGCTACAGTTTCTCAAGTTACATTTACTACCTGCCTAATTTAGCTATGTATATCCAACAGCGAGTACATTATGCAACGAAAATCCAACTAATACAGACAACACTGCTTTGCTCCTCCACAAACTGCAAAACCTGCCACTTCTATTTTTCTAGATAACAAAGTTAAAAGGCTCACATAAAAGTGATTGTTATGAATTTTTAATAAAATAAAGATTTTTAGCTTTACTTTTGAAAGTAAACTAACTATATATTTTTTACCAAACTTCCACTAAACATAGTCACAGCAGCTGACCATCTTGCCACTGGTTCTCAGAGCAAGGGGATTTTACTGACCTCACATTTGCTAAACTGCCTGCAAAGAGAATTAGATGAGCAGTAAACAGTTCAATTTTTTTAAAAGCTTGAGATTTTACTAATGTTATGTCTGTAAGTAGTAAAAGAGATCATAGTAACAGGAGGTAATCCCATTGGGAATAAGAGGTATAGCTACACCTCTTAAAATTGGAACAATGCAGACTTTACTGAGCATGAGCACAGTTGCACAGCCACTGATCCTATCATTGCCAAAAGCTTTACAGCAGTGACAAGGCCAATACGGAGCTTGCAGATACAGCCATGCTACAGAAAATTGACAAGTAAAATTGGAAGAAAAAATCATAGAGAGACAGTTAAATGACTTTAATTTGCTGACAAACAAATCTTCTGTTTATAGATTTTCTTCTGTTTCTTTTGAGAACATTCAGATGACACTGAAATATGTGAAAGAAAACTGCTCTTGTTTGATATACTTCACTAGTGAATCCTAGCTTTCATGAGAAATTACAGTAATTCAAATTCAATCTCTTAAAGAAGAGGTCCCTCACCTTCTGTGAATTCACCAGGTCATTCTAACCTAATGAACATCAGCGTAATGCATACTTACATCTTTCTGACATCAAAACCACTTGCTTTCCAAAATTATAATTAGAAAGAAATTAAATTACTGAGAAATAACTATGTTTCATTTGTTCAATTTGTTTTAAAAATAAAAAGCAGATCCTGCAGGACACTACATCCACTACTGAGTAAGTGTAAAATGACGCTAATCTAATTTGATGTACTATATTTACTTTATGAAATCAGAAGAGAAACAGAAATGCAGCATACCGTAAATGTACCAAATACAATAGGCAAACAAAGGCATCAATTACTCTTACAGTGTTATTTCCACTGAGCTGTATTCGTTTTCATCAAAGTATTTGTGCAAGCAGAAACTAGTCTGAATCTAAATCTGAATAGGAAAACAAAGAGGGTACAACCTATCCAGACAACTGGAGGTCCAGGCCTATAAACCATTTAATTTAGGAGCCTATTCCTCTCTTTAGGGTCAGGCAATCCCTCCAGTGACCTCAGTGACCTTATGCCCTCAGAAGAACAGAATTCTAAGCCAAAGGTTGTTTTGTCTTTTTGCACCTCTTCTTCCAAATCCACAGGGATAAATGAACTGGCTTTCCTTAAGCAAAAACTGAAAACAACATGCCAGCCCTTCTTCTACAGAAGAGGGCAGAGGAAGAGAGGGGCAAGGAGTAGGTATGCTTTAACCCAAAGAATGTGTGGGACTGAAAAGACATGGAGAGTGCCATGAACTGGGAATGCCTAGCAATTACATTTCTAAATTGAACTGCTGCTAAACTCAACGGGAGCTCTGACATCCATTTCCATGGGGAAAAACTACTTTCATGTGGTTACAAAGCTCCATAGAGGATCAGGCAAGGAGATGTTTCAGGAGATGTTTCACTTGAGACGTGCAAGTGAACATATGCTTATGATCCATTAAGAGATCTAGCTACTGCAGAAGACAAAAAAAAAAAAAAAGGAGAAAAAATGATAATTTGCCCAGATTAGTTGGCACTCAAATCATACTTAATTTAAATAAACAGACACAAGGGTTCAAGGAGTTCAGCCCTGCCTAGGCACAACTGAAAGTAATGCACACTGGTTTATTAATAGACAGATAAAGCCATCCGGAAACAGCCTGATGAGTCAGTACGACTCAGCAGCTGAGGGAGATCTCACAGTTTTCACACACCATGGACACCTATGACAACAAGGTCTACAGCTGAAGCCACTGGCAGCAGCAGGCAGCTCCCTGGAGCTGGTAGTGGGAAGCACTGAACAGATGTACTGGAAATGGGGGCACTTGGCACTTCACTCCGGCTGCTGGTAAGTTAAGTGATCATCTCCACACACAGTGACAGCAGTCAGCAAAGAAACACCAACAGCCTGGCCTGTCCAAGGGAGTGTCAGGGAGGCTACAGCTGACACCCAGCACAGGGTGTCAATGGGAGACGTTTCCTGCAGCCTCTTGTAGACTGAGAGGTTACTGCCAGGGCATGGGACACTTCATGAGGTTCTTCATGAAGTTCCTGGGAATAGCACTTGGGATATGCTAGACTTGTAATGGGAAGGCCAAAAGGTGGGCAAAGGTGGTCTGGAGGGCAACAAGCATGAGGAAACAGAGGGACAGGGAAATTAAAGAGGCTGGTCCTGTGTCAATAGGACTCTTGTTTTCTTGCCATGCACTGGGTAGGTGTGGGCTGGCCTCTCATGAGCAGCAAGCTGGACTAGCTGGTGAACAGGACAGGAGGCGGGGTGGGGCATTTATAGATATAGATGCACATCATGCCTACTGCAAATACATGCTCCACCTCACTACCAGCTTAGGGACTTGGAGCTGTGTCAGCCTCACCTCTGGCAGGCTACCACAGTTGGCAACTACAGACACAGTCTTTGTGCTGGATTTACACAAGTAAGCATCAACTCCTCATGTGATATCCATAAAGAAAGAACTATATACCCACCAAAGTACGGCTAAGGATATCCTAACTATAATCCTCACAGCTCACAAACTTCCAAAGATCAGTTATCATAATGTGTTAGTCCTGGCTGCATGCCTGGTACTCACGAAAGCCGCTCTATCAGTCCCTTCCACAAGTGGACAGGAGAGAGAAAATAAAACAAAAGGTTCATGAGTTAAGGACTCCTTGAGACAAGGACTGGGAGAGATCATTCACTGAATACCATCACAGGCAAAACAGACTCAACTTGGGGAAATTAAATGAATTTTATTACTAATCAAAATCAGAGCAGGATAATTAGAAGTAAAACAAATCTTAAAAGCACCTTCCCCCCACCCCTCCCTCCTTTTTCATCCCTCCCAGCAGCACAGGGAGACAGGGAGTGGGAGTTACAGTCAGTTCATCACATGATGCTGCTGCTGCTGCTCAGTGAAAGAAGTGTTTCCCCTGCTACAGCGTGGGGTCGGTCCCTCCCACGGGAGACACTTCTCCACAAACTTCTCCAACATGTGTCTATCCCACGGTCAGCAGTTCTTCAAGAACTGTTCCAACGTGGGTCCATTTACATGGGGTGAAGTCCTTCAGGTACTGGCTGCTTCAGCATGGGCCCCTCACAGGGCCATAAGTGCTACCAGCAAAACTGCTCCAGTGCGGACTCCTCTCTCCACAGGTCTGCAGGTCCCTGCCAGGAGCTGCTCCAGTATGGGCTTCCCACAGGTTCACAGCCCTCTTTCAGGCATCCACCTGCTCTGGAGTGGGTCTCCTCCACGGGCTGCAGGTGGATCTCTGCATTCCCGTTGACCTCCACGGGCTGCAGGGGCACAGCTGCCTCACCATGGTCTGCACCATGCAGGGGAATCTCTGCTCTGGAACCTGCAGCACCTCCTCCTCCTACCTCCTTCGCTGACCTTGGTATTTGCATAGTTGTTCCTCTCACTCCTCTCTTATCTGGCTGCAATTACATCTATGCAGTAACTTTTATTTTTCCTTTTTAAACATCACAGAGGTGTTATCATAATTTCTGATAGGCCCAGTTTGGCCAGCAGCATGTCCATCTTGGAGACAGCTGGCACTAGCTCCATTAGATATGAAGGAAGCTTCTGGCAGCGTCTCACAGAAGCCAACCCTAATTGCCCCCCTGCTACCAAAGCCTGGTCATGCAAACCCAATATAGAATATAGAAATCTTTCCAAGTGTGCAAACTTTATAACTGAGAGTAAATACTAACAAAAGTAAAAGGAAGTAAAAGGTGTAATAATGACATATAAACTTATAAACTGTAAAATTATCTATGCTTTTACTGGAGAAAGAAATATTAAATCAAAAGTCACATTGGCTTGCCAGAAAACAAGTCTGGGGTGATAAATACTAGTTCGCACTTGCAGGTTTGTAGCTTTATGTTAACCCGAGCCATCAGCGCCTTTGAAGAGCTGAGAGGGATAAAAGTGTGGGTCAGTAAAAACAAATGAGGAGGAGGACTAAGCTTTGCACCTGGTAACTGATTAACTCCTTTACATGGCTTTGAGCCTTATGGTCCCTCCTCCCCTTCTGCAAAATGCTTTGAAAATGATAGATGAAAAGCCTATGTTTATTACTCATTATACTGAAGCTTTATACTTCGAAATAAGGTACAAATTAAATTAGTGCTCCAGTTCTCAAATGGTAAAGAGCAGCCTCCCCACGCATCCCATGGCCTCCCCTTGCATGATTATGTTCTCAAACCAAGGGCCAGCTCATGAATCAGTTCATGCTAACTTTACAACAGGACACTTCTCAAAAACTGCTTGAAAGCTGTCTCCATCTCCAAAAGCAACCAGTGTCCCTGGCCATATCTAACAGCTGAGGCTGAGCCGGCAAGCAGGCCCTGACCTGCCAGACCCATGATGCCACAGCAGGCAGTGCTTACAGAGGAGCCTGGAACCAACAATCTCTGCTGAGGATCTACCCCAATTTCTTCCAAATAAGACTCAAAATCCCCAGGAGCTTGGCATAGCCCTAAGGTCAGCCATGTCATACAGCTGCCAAAGTGGGAGCCACATCTGAGCTCACTGTGAATTCTGGGGAACTTGTGTTTGTCGCCTCTTCCTGTGATGTCCCAGCAGTTCCAAAGGAAATAAGATCTGTGCAAGTAGGATCAGACCTTTAGACTGGTAAATCAATTGGCACGCGGTTTGTCTGAAGATCAACGTTTCTTTAATGTCTGTTGCAAAGTAAAAATATCTCTTCTTGATGACTCATTTTCCACACCAAGGAACGTCTGTGGGTGGAAGAACAGAGACGAAGCAAGTCTATTTTTCTCCTCCTGTCACTATTGTAGCAGCTCTCAACTCCAGCATGAAACAGAATTGAAGCACTTGCAAGATGTTTCCAGCAAGTGAACTGAACAGTATTGTTATCCTTTTGTCATCAGTTTTATCCAGAGTCCTATTAATATTAAAATCATTTCAGCACTATTATGGTCACCCTCAGAATCTGACCTTCCAAACACAGATGCAGATGTGGGACTTTTTTATTGCACAACCTACTCAAATGGACGGTAAGTTATTTACAAAAAATTCTTTGCTCTTAATGTTGTAAGCCCAGTCATGATTTAGTTAAGTTGGAATCAGAGTTCTTATGAATTTAATGAGAATATATTTATCCCACAGGATTAGACTAAACAGCAGCTTCTCAGAGTAAGGATTGACTCAGAAAACCTCTGCAACATTGCTGGACTCTGAAACTCTACAGAGCTCAGCAAAGCTTTCTCCTGTCCCAGAATTCCCCCCCATGACACCAGTTTTGAGTGGAGATGAAAGATTATCCCTTTTGTTCTAGACGGGGAAAGGCGTGGGATATTGACACTTGGTATCAGGACAAGTAGGTGATCCCTCTTAGGAAAGGAACAATTTTCACACACTGAGAGCCAGGCAGAAAACAGCCCACAGCTTCTGAACCAGTATGCCCAAAACAGAAACAGCAGGAAGTGTGGGAAGATTCGTCATAAAAGGAGATTTCCTCATGTCCTCCTCCTTCCCTTGAGCAAGCTGATTCATGGTTTCTCAGCAGCACAGGCACAGAGTCTTTCCCAGCAATGGTAAAGCATTCACCCTAGAGCAACTGTAATGAAACGCTGGTGAGTTGAAAGGGGTGACAGAAAAATTGAGGTTTTTTGAAAGGTTGGGGTCTAGGGGGAGCTCGTTTCAAGGGGAATCAGAAAGCTCTCATCAGGTGGTAAGAAGTACTGGGAACCTCTTGCTCTCCAGTGTCCCACACTGTTACCATACACCTCCAGTTTCCAGTATCCCTCCAGCAGAACCTGAAGAGCCACACTGCATCCTGCACCCATTTTACCCTCATCCGTGTGTGCTTCCCTGCCTGACTCAGAGGGGAGAGGATGAGGCCGGGTGAGGGGGAGGCCAGTACACTTTGTTCTTTGCCACCATAGAAAAAGCAAGCATTACAAAGAAATATTTCTGGACATAGAAGGAGGTAGAGTTACTCTGGCCATACAGAAGGCCATCCAAATGCAGATTACCTCTACCCTTTGTATGTAAATATAAAGCAAGATTTGCTTCATTCTTAGCTTAAGAGGGAAATCATTTATGTTCATTTTCAGTGAAATACGAATATATATTAATTGAAACTCAAGTGCCCCTCTTTACTTTGACACAATTTTCTGTAATGCTTTGCGGTGTTGCAAAAGTCATTACTTTATAAGGTTGCCTGTGACAACTCAGGAATTCCTTCCCGTGCTCTCTCCTTACTAGATAAACTTATTTATTTATTCAGGTTTAAACATTACATAGCACCAAGTCCACTCTTTGTTAGAAACATTGAAAACACAGGTGTTCAGTTAAACCTGTCCAATAACAAATATTTGACATGGTTCATAAATCTCTGAGATAGTATAGTCTTGCAGACTGACTTTGATTTTACACTTATAAAGGGAAAGGATCAAGGTTTGCTCATACTAAGAGAGGACAGGTGCTTTCAGGCAGAGGCCAAAATGTTCACAAGCAACCACAGGTATACTCAAAAGAGTGGTGCTTTCAGAGGGCAGTTGTGCGAGCAGCCCTAAAGATACAGACAGACTAATCAGTGTGTGCATAAACTCCTCAACCCAGAGGCTGCTGATCTGAACACAGATCTGAAGATGCCTTTTCATACTCTTTATCTCTCAAGTCATTACCAAAACATATCCACAGCTTTATTTCCCAGATTTCCCAATATGAGAGTAACCCAGCCACTTCTTACTGACTGCAGACCTAACGGTGGGGAACACCAAATAGTCTGACTAATATGTGTGGGATATAAGGAAGGAACAACAACAACAACCTAAACAAACAAAAACCACCAAAAAACCACTACAGGCATGAGCACTCCCAAAGTGCAAAAAAGCGCATCAGAAGAGGCACTAAGGTTTTCTGTTCATTTCCAACTCAAACATTTTGAAACTGCTGACACAGTCAAAGCACTGACAGCTGTCATGTATGGAGGGTTATTTCGCTTGGTAAACCTTTTCACTTCTGAAATCTTGACAAACGCAGGTGCTAAGCCAAGAAAATCTAGTATGAGTTGCTATTCTACATTGACCTCACAAAGAAATTACCCTCAATATATCTCCTAGGATTAGGGACATAGCCACAATAAATAGAATACATTCACCATGTAAGTCTACAGTTATAAACCTGAAGCACACAGTGTCCATATCTGTCTGAGCCTCTAGTACAGAAATACTAGCTAAACACAGATCCTCTGCTAGACAAGAGATGTAAGACAACTAGTTTTGGAAAATCTGTACAACTTCAGAGAACCCAGGTTTCACTGCACCACTGGCCATCTACAATGTCTTATTCAGATTCAGATTTCATATTAGTCATGAGTAGTCATAACTCATCTAAAATACTTGCAGGCATATCAAATCTCTCCTTAGCTGAGAACTTCCAAAACAATCTATCACTGAAGAACACAAGATTTGTCCACATGGGGCTTAAAGCTTTAACATTCTTTCAAGGTATTGTATTAAACTGTATTTCTTTTAAGTGCAGGTCAGAACAGAACCCTCAGGCAGAATTATGAATGATCTGCAAATTCTTGTCTCAGAGGGTTTTTTTCATGCCCTAACACAAAAAAGGATGGACAAAGGTTTATTTCTCTTACCCTCAATTTCAAACTGATCATTATGACAAACCTGTACTTTCAGTGATAGCTTTTTACTTCCTTTGCAGAGAGAGAAACGTTTCACCCTTGACACTTCATTTAGATATGGTGAGGTCAGAAGTCTAGCAGAAACATCTTTGCTGATATATATTTCACACTAATCAATAACAGAAAAAGAAACAAAACAAAAAGAAACCCAATGGCAAACATGGCACACAATTCTGAAGGGGTCTTGGAGATTACTTTTATGATTAAAAGAAAAAAATCCTCGTCCCTCTCCCCAGTTAAAGCAGGATGTTCAGACAAAGTGCAACACTTGGTTTTATGAAAAGAATTCCAGTAGAGTTCTGCCTAGATAACTCTCAGCCAGCAGAGAGAAAAAAACTCTTTTCACATCCCCAAACAATTTAATTCTCAGGACTGAGCCGCCTGAAAAAGTACTATTCATATTCCATGCCAGCTTGCTTCCCTATCTTGTAAAAAAATCCCCGCAGTGACAATAAATTCAGGACTATTTTTAACTTACAAATGTGTAAGTTATTATATTTTTACAATAAAAGTAAAATCTGGTGGCATTAATTTGACAGTTTCTAAAATCTAAATTTCAAATACCAAAAGACACTAGGAAACTACTGTTGGCCACAAAAATAGAAGTCTACAGATTTCGTGGAAAGCTAAGATTTCCAAAGCATTTTTTAACAGTTTATGTTTGCAATATTGAAGTATAAATTTATTTACGAAAGAAATATTAAAATCACTTTTGCTAAGGATTCCTGCACTTCAAATTACATTGCTTTAAAATTTCTCTTATGTTATGATCTTTTAATCACTTACTAATTTAGACAAAATTCATTTCATTCTAATATGGCAAGACTGTCAAATTGCCCATTCCCTCTCTCCTCTAAGAAGCCTCTCTTCCTGATTTGCGTATCAGATTCTCTCCTTCTTCCCAATTTCCTTCTGCATTTTATTTTTTCACCTTCTCTTTGCATCCATGCCTTTTCTCTTGGTCTGCATAGCACTTTAAAAGGGCTATACTTAATTATGCAAAATGGAACGGGTTTAAAAATTCCCCATAACTTATTTAACCACTGAAAATCATGTCTCCACTAAACCAAAAAGTTCCATGAGAAACATTTCATGCAGATGAGTTTTTAATCAAAATGGTAAATATCTTCCAGCTGAAATATTTTTGTATGGACTTAGTGAACCCTGGAAATTGTAGCTGAGGAATCTGATGTACTCTGTGGCCTGAGTGGACTAAGCATCCCATATTTAACACAGTAGCAGGCTCTCATGCACATGATCCAAATAACAAAACAACCCAACCACACATTTCATTGCAAAGAGGCATAATAAAAGGAACTCTATAGGGAAAACAGGCACAGAAGCAGGAGATAAAATGCAAAAAACTGGGCTAAAATAAGAAATTTAAGCTGCCTTGAGCTGCCAGATAGAGCAAGCAGAAAGGGCATAGGAGTAACAGTCCAGGGGTCACCAGGTACAGTGATGTTCATTTGCTTTGCCATTTCCTTGCCAACAACACAGTAAGTAAGATAAGGAATAATATTAGTCCAGTATCTAAACTGAGATGTTTACAAACTTCTATAATTAGACAATTTAGCTGATTTTAATTATGAACAGCTTACATTAATTACTTCTACGACATTAATTCAGGCAAGAATGGGGCTCCCTGTGCCTTGCACAGGTATGTATTACAAGACTACCTACCCAAACAAAGCTACAATCTCATTCAATCAAGGTCTGTTACTATAGGAACACACAAATATATGCAGCAAAACTGCACTAAAAGTCATGGATTTAGATGTGAGATCCTGAAGGACTTTGCAAATACATAATGCATATGACATGGCTTTTCTGACTTCAATGTACATTCACCTACATACATTGGACAGATAACTGATCTAGACCTTCCAATTATTTTCCATCCTGCTAGCATAAGTCACCTAAAGGTGACAGCAATAAAACTCAGCAGTGATCCTGTACTCTGGTAGGAGGCACTAAGACGATCTTTTCAAACTCCTGCAGATTACTACTGATAAATCCTACCACAGTAACTAAAACCACTGGAGACTAAACACTGAAAGAAGTGTAACAGCTTTGTCTGAACACTTCTGTACAACAAAAACTGCAATGCAAGTAGGACCAGCTCTCCTCGAGTTTTCAGTCAACGTCAATGACTGAGAAACAAGGATATGGCAAAGCAGGACTGACGCAAGTTGTTAGAGAGGCCTAGTACTGCTCCATCCTCACAGTTTACTCAATCCTTCTAAAATTCATCTCACCCTCACTTTCACTGGGGACTTTTTTGCCTCTTCATGCAAGAGAAAAACAAACTTCGGCTGAAAACTGCACTTCACAATAAAAATCCTCCCTGGGCTATACTTCCAAGTACTATAGAGTCTTTACTCAAAAGCACTACAGGGGATGAGATGGCATGAGCCTCACTAGAGAATACACAGATTTCTGTATTAAATTAATGTTCTCCCTCTTTTCCCCATTCATATTAGGACACAGAATTAACAACTCCCATTTAAGTGCAACTGATAACAAATAATAAATATAATAATAATAACGCTAGTGCAAGCAGAAGAAACTCACCACAACCTAAGGATATAGAAGGCATATTTATTGTTCCCCTAAGACTTGCCACACAGGCTATATTGGTCAAGTAAGGAAATAAAGCACAAACCCCAAATCCCACTGTCCCCATGATAACTAAATTATAATACTAATGCAAAGCTATTATGGCTATTTGATATGATCGTCCTAAAGTTCCAAACAACTTTTACATTTTGCCTACTTACAAACACATTAAAATGGATCCTATTTAAATAACTGGGTTTGTTATATGGAGTGAGTTCATTAGCAGAACCCCTACCTTCTCCATGCATTATTAAAATTCCTTTCTTAATGAATCTTTTTACACATGGAAATGTATTATTGACACAACTCAAACAGAAGTATATACTATGTCAGCAATGCTAAATTATCTTCAATACATAGCAATGCAGAACTGAAACAAAAGCTACAACACTGCAGCATGTAATATGGCATGGCAGGCTAAATGGTCCCACTTCAATAAACTGTCTAGAAATGGATTTCAAAGAGACAAGCACCTATTGATTTAATAAAGGAATCTGAAAAGCTCACACAAAAGAGAGATTTGTAACTCCTTGCCTTCTCTAAAATGAAGAGAGAAGGGAAAATGATTTTTTTCCCCTGAGGAAAACAAAACAGCTGAGAAGAGAATTCATGGAGACAACCAGATTATTTTGATCATTCATCCTTCACATAATCAAACATCACAGAATCAAATGACCAAAGCCAAAAGGCAATAATATGACACAGAAAATACAAGAAAGAATAACATACTATATTAATTCAAGAAAATGAGAGTTGTACTAAATAATATACTTTTCAATTGATTCAATTCATCGGAGCATCAGCTGTAGGTAAGTAGCTAAAGTCAGACAGAATACATCTGTGTCACATCAAGAAACCTTACTAAATCTGAAGACATGCATTGAGAAAGGAAGGCACGCCCTTGCACAAAGACATACACATGTGAAATGAGTCTTGGCTGAGGGCCCAGCCTGCAGCTGGTACCTCATTAGGGCTTATGCCAGTCTTTTATTATGCAAAGTAGAAGCTGTTAACCTGTAAATATAAATCCAAGTATAGGTTTACCACGCATAGCATATAGTACACTGCTGCAAGTACAGAGCTGCAACTACAAAATACACACCAATAAGATGGAGATGCAGCTTTTATTTTTCAGCCTTGTGAGAATAGGAAGCACTTCTACAGCCATTTTGGAGCTGTGTCTACATGCTATGTATTTAGACTCTCTGCCAAGATCAGAAAACCAACTATGTGGATTACAAAGTATTCCTATATATTTGCACTTGCTTAATTTTAGCCAAACATTTCTATTTTTTAAATAAAGGGACAGCCATCCCCTTAATCATCAGGATAGATTTTCCCAGATACAATTTTTACTAGAACAGTGCGCCATAAGCTTGCATTAAAGTACTGAAAAACTGCTTCACTCCACAGGCTCTTCCTTCCACCTCTCCTATATGTGAATCTACAATATATCAAACTGTATTATAAATCGGCCATTACAATGGACCAGCCAGGTCCAACAAGTGAGACTGTTACACAATACTAGGGAACACTGATTTCCTTCATTTGCACTATTTTCTTATTTATACTAAGAATGGATGGTTCAAGAGAAAACACAAACACCCCCTTCTAAGATGCCACATTAATGGCTGCCACTTTTTAAACAGTTGAATTCTTTCAAACTGAGCAGAATAAATGACAAGCAGCCACGAACAAGAAGCTACAGCCGTCAGTTACAAACCTCTAATTTAGAAGTCTCTTTCTTTTAATCATATACATTTGTCAAAGGAGTAGTTAACAAACATTTTCTACTGATTTAACAGGCCCTATCTAACACAATAATCCAAAACACAAAACACAATAATCCAAAGCACAAAGATCAGAGTTTATTTTTCATCCTGAAATAAGATGTCATGTACTAGGCTCTTCACAGTTGTTCCCAAACTGAACCATGAGGTAGAGGGATGCAACTGGGGAGGCCAAGTAAAAACAAAGCTGTGACGAGTGTATCTTGTCTCTGACAAAATTCCAAAACGAAAATCAACTATTTAATGTAAAGGAAAATGTTTTTGCAAGCACAAGAGGGAGAGATGCTGGTTTACTACCTATAGTTAGGTCAGAAATGTGAAAAGTGCCCAATAATCAAAAGAAAAGTGTCTGAAACTGTCTCTCAAAATCATTAATTTCTGTATTGAGATTTATACATCTATCAAGTGATTACCACAAGAAGGTTTCCCAGATATAGCTTGGATTCAATGCTACAGAATCTATCCAATCCTGTATTCAAAGCTCCAGCCAGGTCTCTCACCATTTCTACACTATCTTCAGAAAACCCATCTCATTCTCAGCAGTATTATACGTAGGCAAACACCAAACCACGTCTAACAACACACACCCACTCCTTTCCCAGTTCTTCTATCTTCAAGTGGTTGCCTAGTTATCATAATTACCTGCGCTAAACACAAATAGTTGGAAGTCATAATGCCATCAGCGCTGCCCCACAGTGATTAGTATTAGGGCTAAGAAAATTTTCTGATAGCTAATTCTCATGCTGATAGCTATAACCAGAGCCTAGTGGGAAAACTGCTCCTGAATCCTTAAATGGTTTGAGTGCAGCAAGGATGTGCCTGCTCCTGCCGCTGCAGCAAGACAGTGAGAGATTGTCTCAATGTGCTCTCTGCATAAAAACATGAGTCTGAAGGAGCAAATGTTACAGCATGCACCACATCTTCTTGGGCATCAGAGGAACCAGAAGGCGTATGCCTAATGAAATCCAAACCAGACCACAGGGGAACAAGGCAAGACACTTATGGCTTTCTATATCACAATGTCTGGGATGAAAAATGTATAAATACAGGGGATGAAGCAAAACAAGCTAAAACCAAGGGAGAAATGTTCTGACTGACAGAGGGAGATGTGCAAACAAGGACAGTGAGTTACAGTGGTACTAAAAAATCTCAAGTTGACTAAATATTAGACCCCTGTGGTTAATTTGACCTAAACGGTGGGCTGTCACCAACAAGAGACACCCCCTTCTCTCTCATCTTCTCATTTCTCTTGCTGTTCGCAAGAACCAGCAATCTATTTAATCTCTCCCTTGCGCTACATCTAACAACCGTGTATCCATAATCACCAGTTCTCTAACAAATCAACACCCTAGTGGAAAGGAAGGTATATTAATACAGCCACATACTCCTCTTTACCAGGGAGCAGTTAAAGAGCTAAGTTTGGGCAGCAGTCTGCACCTATGTTGGATTACAAACTCCAGAACTGTACAGCCTCTGCACCCACATATCTCTAAATATTTCCTTCATTTCAACCTTGCATTTGCATGATCTGCCTTAAATTTTCCAATCTAGGACATGAGAGACCATCTTGGTTATGAAATGTTTTCCCCATTTAGTCTCAAAACTGTAACGAAAAGCTTTCCCACGTATCCAGGATTGTCCGACCCCCTGAGAAAATAACTTGCACAGCCACAAGCATGACCTGTGAAATTCTCTTCTTATAAGTCATCAAAAAGCTAAGGCCTGAAATGTCAAGTCCTAAGGTATATATCCACAAAGACTGAAAGTAACAACTGCATATGTAGGTCAAAGAAAAATGAAATGTAAATATTGCTCAAGAAAAGGAAAAAAAAAGAAAAAAGAAAACAAAATTATTTGCTGGGCAGGTAAATGAACTAGCTTACAGTTCTCATGCTAGCCACAGAAGGTGAGTACACAGAGTTCAGCTGGAGAAGCAGAGATCATCTAGTGCTGAAACTGAAACTGCCCTTGCTGCGTGAACCTCACATATCATAATGATGACAAACTTGATCATCCTGGTTTTGTACCAACAAAGCACTATAAACCAATTAATCTCAAAATACTACTATGAAGTGAAATTACTCCTGTGCAATACTGCTGGAATTGAGATACTACAAGAGTTGATAGTTACAACATTATTTTCTGGCCTCCAGGCATGTATTATAGTCTTACTTTTGTGAGAACAAAATATTTTCTGCAACAAACTGAACTCACCACACTCATAATTCGTTCTGTGACCACACAAACATTAAGAACAGCTGAGAGGCACAAAAAAGAAGAGAAATAATTTTTTTTTTTTTTTGCCAACACAGTTGAATACCACACATTACAAAAAAGGAACTCTTTGGTGCTTAGAACATACTAATTTTTCTGCCAAATCTCTGTTCTGAACTCTCTGTGTAACAACTATGCATCTCGTATGCTCATCAGACTAATTCTGGAAACACATTATGCAGTCTTACCCATACATCCCTCGAATGTGATAGTTTCCTTTCCCAAACTGAAACACAGAGGCATCATCTTCCCAACAAGTGTGTCAGCCTTTCTTTCAGACATAGGACCTGTGTGATTCTGTGTGGGGTTTGCTGTATAAGATGGCAGTCATTGCAGCTACAGAGGAAATAATAATTGCACCGTATTAGATGCACCATCTCCCCTAGTTTATAGTCTCTACCCAGGCATAAAAAACCCAAAGAAGGACAAGACAGCAGAGGCAACATGCAAGAGAGAAAGACTGAGCAAAAAGAGTATCTGCATTAGGCATCTTAAGCCTGTCATTTTACACATTAAAAATGCATGTGCAACTGAAAGCATGACAAAAATTTTACAGAAAGAAGGAGGTGGCACAAGCAAAAATTTAAAATGCTGTCTGTAGTGCTGTGGGTGAATCTGCGTACCTAAAACATACAAATTCTGTTTTGCCTTTATGAACTGCCTCTATTTTTATGTCTAACAGCTGCTTTTCACTCTCACAGCATACTGAACTGTGCTTCTCCCACTGAAAGCAGAGCAATGACAATTACCAATTTTTCAGGGGAAGAAAATAGCCAACCACTAATTAAGAGATAGTAAGGAATGAGTACGGTTAGTTCAACACAAAATGGCTTTTCTGTTTTCTCTGAAAAAGGTGTTAAGACTGGAAATAAATAACTTGCACAACAACATAAAAGGAGTCCAGGCTCCGATGCTATATTCTGAGATCTCCAGGGAACTGAGGAGAAGGACACACAATCAGAAGTGCCGAGCCAAAGACAGGCTGAGAGGTAGGGCTTTCCCAGCAGGCCAGCAAGATCCAAGTCTGGGGCTCAGACTGGGCTCTGGGAAGGTGTTTCATACATTACCACAGAAGAGCCTGTCCCTGCCCAAGGCCACAGATTGTTCACACCAGAAAAGGAAATAAGCCAGTCAGCCTCAGTGTATAATACAGGCTAAATTAAGCAAAACTGAGACAAGAAACCCATGTTGAACCTACCCTTCTACTTGCTTCCTTTACCTCTCACTTTACAGCTACTTGTTAAAGCATAAAACCTCCCTGGAGATGAAGCTCTGGAAACAAATGCTAATGAGCAGTGCAGACTCTGAGGCATCAGCAGCTGCTCCATGACCTGTAGGCTACCTGGTCCCACACATGGAAAGGTAACACAGAGTGGCTATTTTCAGGGAACACAGGAATGAAAAAAAAAGAGCCTCTACAAAACCCAAAGAAATGCAGATGCTACAGTTATATAACCCAAACTTCATCTCCTACTGTCTGCACAGGATGGGAAAAAGGTAACAGCAGCCCTGCATCTTTCCTTGTTGTGCCCTTGCATCCAACTCTCTGTCCTGGTTTACCCTTTTCTCACTGACTACCCCAACCACTGGTTTTGAA
This sequence comes from Neopelma chrysocephalum, assembly GCF_003984885.1. Taxonomy (NCBI): domain Eukaryota; kingdom Metazoa; phylum Chordata; class Aves; order Passeriformes; family Pipridae; genus Neopelma; species Neopelma chrysocephalum. Next base: position 533,490 of record NW_020925093.1, read on the forward strand.
AGAGGACTCCCACCTGTCCAGAGATGTAGCTAGTACATCTGACCTGTTTCTAACAAGCCTCTACTAAATTAAAGTGCATGGCCCAAAACTGCTTAGGTTCTCTGATAGATCATGATCTATCTAGGGAGACATGTAAGACACTGCTCAATCAATGGTGAGACAACAGAGCTTTTCAAAAACACATGGGTGACAAGGTAGACCTCTATATGAAAGCCAGGGACAACTTGGGAAGATCTCATTCCTTAAGGAAGATCAGCTGAATTCACACTCTGAGCATCTTTAGGATACACAATAACCCTTTTCTGTCAGGCAAAGCATTTCTAACACACCCAGAACAACATCCCCAACACAAAATGCCTTCTATGCTGAACATATAGCAGTAGAAACACTTTTCATGAAAGGAGAAGTATTAAATATCAAGAGCTACCTCGTACAGAAGAGCCTCACCTTCCCTAGGAGTAGCAGACAAATATCTACAGATGTTATATATCCACAGACATTGTAATATACATTTATCTACAGAGAGACAGAGGGCACTTTCACAACAGAACCCACTCAGATTTAAATGGGAGCAAGGTTAGGAGTCTAAGCTTTGGTACAGAGACTATACACCTGGGATTCTTTGCAAGCCAGCAAAGGGCAGACTAGGAGAGTGACCACAACACCCCACCCTTCAGATACAGCATTCTGCACACCTGGAACGCGAAGCTACTGCTCTGCCTATAAATGTTAGTACCTATAGACCTCAATCACTACAGTTTCAGCAGCAGATTTTTAACATTTCAGAAGAGATGCTTTTAAGAAACAGCATTGGTAGCAGCCATTTCATCTTATTCCTCTTGCAGAAACGAGGAAACTCTTCAAAGAATAGTAGCCAGGGGGCTGATATTCCCATGACTGTCTCTAACCCACAGCCTGTCACTGCTGTAAGGCTGCATATCAGACACTCTTCTTTAAGAAACAGAAACAGTTAATAGGACCATGTATTTCAATGTTGAATTGTCTTAGCACTAATGTATTAAATACATGGCAGCATAAAAATGTCAATCATCTTTCTTTGAGGTCTACTAAATATCCCTGAGTTTACATTGCTACCAGAAGTCTTAAAGCAAAAAAGAAGATCTGAATAAAATCAGATTCTCCCTCAGACATATTTTCCCCCCCGGATCTGTTGAGCAGAAGTACTCAAAGGTTAATTTTAAAGTGAATAAGTAAAGGAAAATAGCTTTTGGTCAGGTGAATAAATCCTCTGAAGAATAAAATGTACAATGTGGTCCTGATATGATTTCCCTGAACTTAGAGAAGTGCACCTGGTGTTTCACTTCACAAGAGTTTAGTTTCATGCAGATTTAGTGGCTACATCTATACAGAACATGAGGTATAGAAATACAAGCAATTCTAGGAACAGATATAAATATTTAACATGCTTCAATTGCACTTTAAAACATTTTTAGAATTTTTTGCAAAAATAGGTAGAAATGGTTACAATCTAGGATCAAAATGATCTGCAGTCTAAGATGTGTGAAGGGAAGCATATAAAATGAAAAGAGAGAAGGTTTCTTATTTTTGTTTCATTATAATTCCATCAAACTTTACTGATTTTGAAGGGCACTGTTTACAATTTAAATGTCGTTAGTGAGGGTAGAAAGGGACTTGCTGAGCTGTGAAATAATCAGCAACTTGTTTTCTTCTTCCTGAAGGGTGAAAAATATTGCAGACTGACACCAATCCTCTTAGCCTAGTGTTAGCTATTTCTTGAATAATCAGTATGAACGTATGGCAGTGTACAGGTTTTGCCTTGGCTCAAGTTAATTTGATTCACAATAGCTTGTATGGTGCTGTGTTTTGGATATGTGATCAGAAGAGACCAGTCCTACTTTTCCATGTACGCTCGAAAGAAGCTGCAGCAAGGAGATGGCAAAATATCAAAAGGACTTCATGTTCCTCGGAAAGATGTGGAAGGATCGGGTGCACAAGAAAGATGTAGACCTTCTGAAGTGGATCCAGAAGAGGCCACAAAGATCATCATGGGACTGGAGCACCTCTCCTATGAGTACAGGCTGAGGAAGTTGGAGTTGTTCAGCCTCGAGAAGAGATGGCTCTGGGGAGACCTCATTGCAACCTTCCAGTACCTGAAGGGGGCTTATAAAAAAAAAGTGAAAGCGACTTTATACAGAGGCAGATAGGGATACGACAAGAAGGAATGGCTTCAAACTAAAAACCAGTAGGTTTAGATTAGACATTAGGAAGAAATTCTTCCCTATGAGAGTGGTGAGGCACTGGTGGATGCCCCATCCCTAGAAGTGTTTGAGGCTGGAATGGGACTTTGAGCAACTTGGCCTAGTGGAAGGTGTCCCTGACCATGGTGTGGGCTTGGAATGAGATGATCTTTAAGGTCCATTCCAAACCAAACCATTCTGTGATTTTTTGATAACCAGTGCTGATAACACAAGGCTCTTCTAATTATTGCTGTGCCATGCTTACACAGCATCAAGCAAGTAGCCTGGGGTTGGTCAAGAGCCTGGGAGGGAGCACAGCACAAAGTGACCCCAAGTGACTCCAGCTGGGGCCACCAAGCAAGTAGTGCTGCAGTGTGGGATTGAGCTGCTTGACAGTGCTAACAGGTACAGTATGAGGAAGCTGCTCCTAACAGTACATACCGTGAACTTGGAACTTCTTATACACTCTTCTTATCTCTCTTCTCCACTTTAGCTTGTGCAGGTCCCTGAAAGACTGTACATCTCCAGTTTACAAGGGACTTTGAAAACCATCAAGGATAACACCTTTTCCATAACGACCAGTCTTGTTTCAGGTTTTACCTTTGGAATACTGTGACAGCTGCTTTTAAAATACACATAAAAGGACCAGCAACAGACCCATCCCTCACTGTGGCTCCTGTTTGTAACTGCCTACCACAGTCCACAGTACCACTGCAGACCTTATAAATCCTTATCTGACCACTCCTTTTTATGTCAATCTGGATTTCAATCCATATTTAAAATCCAACAAACCCCTGCCTCAACTTTATGCATGGAAATATGCAAGCACTTAGTTTTCAGACTGCAGCCAAAAAGTAAAGTATTTTAATAAGAAGCCTAGGCTAGATACACCCAAAAGTTTTTCTATAATTAACACAATTTTAATTTATTTGCCTGAAATGAAAACACTAGTACAACCAGGAGTTAGATATAGTGATTGCTATTACAATTCAGAAGCAGACTCACAAGTTACAGGGACACAAATTAATTTAAACTCAATTTAGAATCTAACCATGGCCACCATTAAAAATATTCTATGATTTTATCGGACTGTCATGTTTTAGGGGGCAGTTTCTCCAACAGATTATCTATCTTGACTTTTCTTTTTTTAAAAAGCAAAATCTAAAAAAGGCCAATTATTTCTAAGAATGAGACTAATAAAGACTATCTTCTTTATACACATGAAAAAAACATATATATATTTGCAAGACCTGAAGGCCCTGTGCTTTAGATCAAGAATTTGATGAACAGCAAGAGAAAGATGATGCTTCAGGTATCTGTCCATATGGACTTTTATCCATAATACATACTGATAAAATCTGTTTTATCCTACAGAGCAGCACTGAATATATATACACTTACACATGGCTCTGATTTTTACTCTATTTTATTGTTCTGTAGTCCTTCTTCTCCATAAAGCATCAAAATTTAATTATTTTTCCCTTTACTCCTAGCCCATTTCAATTATTTCAATGTCGAATGCTATATTCCTTTAGAAGGTAATGCTTACTTTCCTTTTTTCTCAAGAGGGTTACTTTTTCCTCCCCATATAGCATTTTTCCTCAAATGCTCTTATTGATGGCATATTTTTCTCTGACTCAAGCTCTCACACCGATCTTTCCATTTCCCCTTCCAAATTACATGAAAGCTGGACACGGGGTAGTGAAAGAGCATTATTCCTGAAATGTCCCAAAGCACTCCAGTGAAGCCAGGGACAACCCCTGATGTCACCAAACTTTTGCATCTGTAGACTTCATAATGAATTGAGACAACAGCATTCACTGAGTCATAAGACACAGACCAAAGCTACAGTAGAACAAGACTTGCATAATCATATTGCTTTAAAACTGATCTAACGTAATTTCTCATCATTGAGATCCACAGATGTTCATGCTGAGGCAACTGCATGTGACTTTTTCCCATGCCATTAAATATCACTTAAACACAATTTCAAATATCTAAATGCAAGTATATGCATTTATACAGTACAGTACAGTACAGATGCTCAGGTAAGCTCATGATTGGACTACATTATTTCATCAATGTAATACCCAGCTATGAAAGATAATCTCATGCAGATCTTCTCCTCCATGATCTTCAACCTTTTTAAAACATACCATGGGAGAAGGAGAACACATGAGAACAGAAACTGGTTGTGAACCATATTGCAACACCAAGGCAGCCCGAGGTTAAGTTGTAAGAATGAGATACATTTATTTGGAGATCAGAACAGACAGACTTTACCAGTGTGTGAGGGGGAATCAGCTGTTATCTTTTTTTACTGATTAAATATATCCTAAGTGTCAAAGGCTTGATGTATCCTTCACAATTCAGTGGCTCCTGAATCTCACACAGACAGTATGCTGGAGCTGCAACTGTCATTTTACTCGAATCACCAATACAAGGCAAGAATCTTACAACTGCTTTGTATTAAAAGATGGATTTAGAGCAAAATTCCATTGAAAAATACATGAACCTATGTCAACTAACATCAGTTGAGTTTCACTTCAAGAACAGAATCTTTAGTTGACCCAGGAGACAGAAGACTGAATGCTCATTAAAAAGTCTTTTTGACATCTCCATTCCTAATGAGCCTGTGTCCACCAAGCACCTACATTTCCACTCCAAAGCATGCATTCAAGCTGCCAGCATCCAAGCAGTCTTACACAATTAGTCACAGGCTTGCAAAAGGATTTAGGGGTCATGAGACCAAGTTTTAGAAACCTCTATAGTTAAATGATAAACGAGAAAGGGCCTGACAATGCAGAGGTTTTAAGAAACATTTAGGCTCTACTTTCACGCCAGAGCAGCCTAATTGTGCGCCTGGATGTGATGTGCAGTCTCACAGCCAAGCATCCTGACATCTCTACCATGGGAAAAGAACAGGCCCATATGCTACTGAAGGAAAGGGAACCACTGCCGCAAAACATTTCATCATATTTAGAAACAAAAAGGGCCTTCATAAATACCTGCTACATGACTCCAGACAGGAGGCAAGTACCTAAATTCCCTAGAAGTTCATGTCCCGACACAAGCTTGGCAGCTTTTCCTATTGGGCACCTCATGCTATTCCCTTTGTAAAGCCTCTCCTCAGCACCCTGACAGTCCTATCAAGAATTGGGTCCTCAAGTTGTCACCTCCAACTCACAGGAAACCAGACAGAGGCCAGTACACCTTATGAGACAGGTACTGTAAGACATTAATAAGTTTTAGAGATACTTGGAAAATTATTCAAAAGACCAACAAGTGTAAGTTTCTTTGACACAAATGCCTCACTGCCTTCTTACTAGTACACTGGCATTTGCTTGGCATGATAATCCATCTTCACTTTCAATGGAAAATGAAGTCCTTTTACATTTCACTCTAAAAGATGAATGTTTTTACCCTGCTGTTTCTTAAGACACCTCTGCACGCCCATTTGCCATTTTACTGGAGTAACTGTGAAGCAGCTGGTTATGAAATAACACAAACTGAAAGTTCAGTGATCCAGCTTCCCATCACCAGCACGAATACACGCTTGTATCAAGAACATAAATATGGCATGTTACAAGTTGGAGGATCCTGATGAAACTCTCTCCCAAGTTTGATTAACAGAGAGTCCTCTGATCAGTTATTCTTCTCTCAAACCGCTACTGAACATGGCATTGGCCATGTGACATGGTCAATCTTAATGAAAAAAATATTAGCCAAGGAATCACTGAGTATCTGGACCCTCTGTAAATACATATTACATATAAATATAAGGAGGGCTTTTAGCTAAAGAGATGGCCAAGCAGGTACACTGGGTTAAGTTCTGTGAGTGTAAATAAAAACAGTATCATTGCTCTAACTTCATACAGATGACTGCAGCTACAGTCATCAAAGCAATTTGAACTATGAACAGAATTATTTCAAAATGAAATTTGGCCAAAAGTTGAATATTTGCCTCTATTGCTCCAATAATCTTTAACTGAAATAAATGGAATGATAAAGGTAAAATATGACCATATAAAAGAAAGTAAACTATGCTTTCTCTTTAGTTAGGCTTACGTCATCTCATCAGTTTACATAGTCAAAAAGTGGAGAGGAACAGCCTAAATGCAGAAACCTCTTATACATTCTGTTTCAGTCTACATACCAATCAGCAGCAAAATGAAACTCTTTCTGTGATAAACTCCTGAAACTTATCAAGTACAATAATAAAAACCTCAGTAGTTCTGATCAATTCACTTCAAAATTGAAATAATCTAGCTAGGAAAGTTCCAACATCACCACAGCCCACTCAGCCTTCACCTCACCATCCAAGGATTTTTCAGTACAGTATATCACGTAGTTAAATGAGCATATTGCAATCGTAAGACATTGAAACCACTGAAGTGTGAGAGCTGTAAAGGATTCTCACTCCCTCTGCAGCAGCTAATGTCCCATCAATGTTCTGCCACTGTCGAGCCATGGGCTGCATCCAATAAGGAACTTCAAAATACCAGAGGCAGAGCAGCTCGACTATCTGAGCCTTGAATGCATGTCAGTCAGATGCATAAATTATTATTTTTTAAAATTTAGTTAGAATATTCAAATAACGTGTGGTATTGGTCATACTCAGCCCTTCAAAACAAAATAAAATAAAACCTGGCACTGTACTGCCAAAGGAAATAACACTACTATAACATGTAACACAACTGGCTTCAAACTCCTGCCAGAATTATTTATTGCCATTAAATATAAATGAGAAACAACTCTGAGAGAAAATACAGAGGTAAACAGATAAGGAGAAAACAGGTATTTTCATTGTCCTTATTGTCTTTTAATGTATTTTATTTGTAGATGAAACTAGACAGCAACAAATAACATCTTACTCTGTCTTTGCTGTTTAACACAACCTTTTTATTATAGATGCCTGTCCACACATAGGCAGATTTCCACCTTGTACTGATTGACCCATGCTCTTGTCTTGCACTACTTCCTCCAGATTTCACTTCTATAGTCCTTCATGCAACAGCTGCATTAACAAAAAGGAAACAGTGAACTTCTTCCTGTGACAAGGACCTTCCACCTTCAGTCACACACTAACAATCCCCTAAGCAATGTTGCAGAACCCCTGCCACCCTCCTGGCCACTGTGGCAAATGAAAATGAAACAAAAATGAAGGGCAAAACTCATTTGCATGCACATTTAAAAAACACACACAGATTCAAACCAGAGAAAAATGAAAAGAAAAAAAACCTTTTTATGAAGAGCTCAGATGTATTCAGATCTATAAATCCTCTGAGAAAGAACCAAATGCTAAAGGGAAAACTGACACCACTTGTCAAAAATGGTGTGTGCACACATGGGATATGGCCTGGAGTGGCTCCATATGCTGCAGATTGGTGCATGCTAGATTACTGCATGGTATTAGTGTCCTAGTTAGAACAGCTGGGACCAGTTCATCACTGGATGGGTGTAACCCAAAACTATGTAGTCTACAGCCTTCCAGCCATTTCTGGTATCAATAGACTATTTACACCTTCTGCCCAGAGCAGCCTGACTCCTCAGGCTATAAACTGGGTGTTAAGAGGCCTACGAGATAAGAGGGTGCCTCCCTGTCCTCACACTCTTTTGTGGAACTCCCCGCCCTGAGGGAAGTACTGAGCATTCCTGCCTGAACTGGACAATATATAATCTTGGAGTCTTGGAACTTTTGGAACCACTCGTGGGATCCAGAGGAAGACTGCAGACCACCACTCTCAACCAGACTGAGACCACCACTCTCGACTGGACTGCAACCACCACTTTTCAACCAGACTGTAACCATCACTCTCGACCAGACTGCAATCACCACCCTTGACCAGACTGCAACAGCACTCTCATCAACAGGTTTTCCCCTCTCCTTTTACTTTGGACTCAGGGGGCCCAAAGAACACCACTCTGTTCATGCCCCAGGGTGCTGGGTTATGCATTTGGGTTTTGTGGGTTAAAACCAATTGTTTGTCTGTATAATCGTACGTATTGTATTATTTTATTAAATTGTATTCTGACTTATAATCTCTCTTTTGAGTTGAGTTCATTTCCCCTGCTGGTTTACCTTTAAACCAGCACAATTAGCAATAGCAAAGGGATATTCTCTCCTTAGTTCCTCTTCACGAGCAAATATTTTATGCTTAAACTGAAGGACTCAAGACTTCTGGGAAGCAGAGGCAATAAGAAAGGTCTGTGATCTTTCTTCAACTCCTTTTTTTCCCAAATTTCACAGATAATGAACTTACAGCATTCCTTCCATTTGCCTGATGAGCTTTTTGCTGGCAACAAAAGGTTCTCCCCACCCCCTATATTATTTCATTGACATATAATTATTTATTTGACCTGACCTGACTCCCACTGAACTGCCCTTTGGAGTCACACTAGCTGCCAGCCTGCCACAAGTCCCACTTGTCTTGATATGGGAAGAGAGCAGCCACTTGGTAGTACAGGCTTTCATGGCACACTGAGGTGTGGAATGGGTATACGCACAAGAATTTCACATTCCCTCCATGTATATGGCTGTGCAGGGCACAGTCCATGGCCCACTCCCCCAGCAGTTCCTACTGGTACACCACCCCGACAGATTTCCTTAGCACAGGTCCTGTGTTCTGAGGGCACACTTCATTCACCCTCTGCCCATGGGGCTGGTGATCTGCACAACAGGCAAACCTGCTTTTCAAGCCTGATCCTTGAAAAACCACAGACATACCAAAGGTGTCCAATTCACACCAGTGAAAATCCACTCTCAGGTTTGCAACAGGACAAGTCATTTCTCTGTCACTTATACCATTACAAATCAAAGCAGAAGCCAACAAAGGAAAAGCTCAAACATTATAGAGAGCAAAAAGTCACCGCCAATTAGTCCTATTACTGAACAAATATATGAAAAGAACATTGTCATGATCCCCAAAGTGATCCCCGTTGTCATGATTCCCACACCCGGGGTGTTCAGAGTGACAAGTAAAACCACCACACACCTAATGAACTGCATGTCATCACTGATGGAAATATCAGGTTTCCTCTATTACGGTAAACAGCATTAAAAAACAGTAACTGGAGAGAAACTCACAAAGGTCCATAGAGGTTGCTTCTTAAAAAGTAGCCTGTAACATGAAGAATGGGAAGCTGTATAAAGCAACAATGGTTTTATCTGCTTTGCAGTTTTATTTAAAACATTTTCTATTATGCGTAAGAGCATACAACTTTTACCGGTTCAAGCTAAAATGCACTCTTACAGCTCTGCAGCACCTAGAGTTAAAGATCTGAAATACATACCATTTCTAAACATCTCTGTTCAGACCTACTTAGGTACAACAGAAATTGCAAAAACCCCCCAGTTTAAAGAGAATATTTTAAGTTTTAAACTTAAATCAGCAAACAACTCAGGCTGCAGCTGCAATTATTTTAGCAGTGATTTTTTTCCCCCCTAGACACTCACATATTAGAAACCAAAACCAGAATAATAAATAGCTATGAACATGTGATCACTCTGATGAACAGACTGAGCACCCGCTGTTACTCTGAAGAGAACTGGAAGATACATGGTCTATAGCTGCTCCATGTTGTTAATCTGCATAGCACAGTTGTGTAATGCCAACTGTTTCATGTCTGTCTGCTTCAACAGTATGAACACAACAAACAGCAGTTTTTGTTGGAATAAATCAGTATGCTGATCACCTCTGGAAAACAAAAGGCCATAAGAAAGAGGGTGGAAAATGACAAGTTGGGAAGAAATAGGAAGACAACTGCAAGGAGCCTATGCTCCCCAGTAGCATAGTCAAAATGAAAATGGCAAGGCCAGGGTTAGTGTGAAACCTTTCTCTAACTTCTGCAGACTGAAGTCACCATTGTCTCCCAAGGGGGAGTGCAGAGGTGCTATTTTCTTCAGGATAAGATCTTCCTTGTTCCACAGGTATCCTATGGGACCATCTACCTTACAAACAGGCTGGTCAGTACTTTGCCAAGCTCACCTTGCACTGAAAACAAAAAAAGAGACCTCTGCGGTATCTTGGCCTTTGACCACAGCACTTTGACCACCACATGCAAACCTGAGACTCAAGTGCCACACTGCTGAGAACACACATTTGCTATGTAACTTCCCAAGTCTCTATCACTTCAGGCATCTATGCAGCATTTTGGTCCTCCCCTCACTTCAATACAAACCATTCCCAAAGAACATAACTTTTAACTGACTTTATCAGCTTCCAAGAAACTTGTCCTCATTTGTCACCTAAAATGCCAACACCAAAAATGTGTAATTTCACTTTGGTATGTAACTAATCATAAATATACTAAACTGCTCTATTAGAAGTCAAGGAAGATAACATTTAAATTTGGCTTTGCTCTATTTAAACTTCTTTAACAAGACAAATATAATTACAGACAAGTCCGCAGTGCTATAAGTTGGCATGACTTTACTGAATTCATGGCAATTTGTCAATTTATATTAGCTGAGACTATGGTAATAATGTTAGATCACATAAAGTACAACAGAGAAATAACTTGGGACAAAATAAAGATGAGAATACGCTATAAACAGCCAGAATAATGGCAAAATGGTCATTAATATTAGCAGTTTATGATGCTTTGCTCAGCATTTATGTCAAAAGTTCTGCAACTGTTATATACACTGAGATATGCTGGAAATATACTTTAGAAATTGCCATGCCACACAAGATATGCAACCTTTCAAGTGGCCTTTCAGTCAAAGGCCACTCACTCTGCTGAGTGGCTGATTATGCCTTATTAGTAGAGGAAATAAGTAAAGTCTTCATAGACAGCTTTTCTTGACTCCAAATGGTGAACGGTTTATGTCCTTCATAAGCAAAACCAACAGCTTTTATAATTTTTATCCTGACTCATTTAACTTCAACTCCTGTTCTCTTCATGGACCACAAATGCCTAATCCTTAGTAGAACACTGGGAGGCCATGATCTTCCACATATCCATGCCTGTCTTGAAGTCAGACCGTGCTACTTGTAAAAGATATTTACCTGATATACTTCTGTGTGTTCCCTGTCCTTGGCAAAGGTCAGTTCTTAGCTGAACTACAGGATGAATGTGTTTCTTCATGGCTTAAATAAAGGCATACACTTCACTGAAGTAGTATTTTTTAATATCTATTCATTGACATTTAAACATAGACACAGTATAGTAAGCAACTATTCATCACAAGAGGGACAATCTAAAACAAGTAAATGCTTACAAGTAAAATATAAATTCAGGTACAAAAAGACCCTGGAGTCTCCCTACACTTGTCCTTAGAGTGCGGTTCATAGGGAGAATGTGATTCTTCTAATTCACTACATACACGTAAAACCAAAGAAACACTAGAATTGCTCATAACTTGTAATTTTAAAATAGATTACCAAAATAAACATATAAAATATAACAGCTAAAACACAGAATTATAAATATCCTTAAATTACGCAGTAATAAACTAAACTAAAACTAAACTAAACTAAAAATAATTTAACAAGAACCAAACTGGTAGCTGCTAACCCATGCAATACTGCTTAAAGCTTTAACTAACACTAAAATTTGCTGTAAAAATTCCATCAACTGCTAAATCTGGCACAGAGAACATGTAGAAAGCAGGACTGTATACCAAAGGCAATGCTACTCTTAGTGTTATACAGACATTCAAAAAAACCCAACATTGCCTACATCGGTCTCCTAAAGGCAAAAGATCTTGCATCTCTCGTGGACTGATTACTATGACTCTTTTCTTTATACTCTAGAGGACAAGGATAAACTTATTAAAACTTGTTCTCTTGGTCTGAGTTAACAAAACTAGTGTATGCCCAAGGAGATTCCTGCAGAGGTTATGTTCCTCCTGTTGCCTCTTAAACATCCAATTTCACTGTTCTTGTCTCCTACTGACAAAACATTAGTCCTTCAACATGAGCCTAACAAAATCCTACAACTGAAATATTATGCCAAGCCCAACAAGCTTTGTTCTACAGGATGGTTAAATGTCTTTCCAGCAAAACAATTCTTTAACATTGTACCATCTTAAAAGAACAGAATTAGTATGTTTAGTTTTCAGCTGTAACTCTATCAGAGCTAAAACCACATATGAAAGAGTTCATGGAATATTCATAGGACTAGATTAAACCAGTAAACTACTTTATACAATTCCTTTTCTGTAAGGGAAGGCTGTTGATTGTGTCAACAACTGCTGTACTAAAGCATGTTTTCCACAGGTTTTTAATACTCGAAGGTCACATTTTTCAGTCTGAAATACTGTAAAGCTTTTTTTTTCCTGTGTTTCCACTATTTTGCAAAAATACATACTGAAGTGACAAGATTTCACCCAGTTTAAATCAAGACAAAGTCAATATGATCCTTTTAGGTTTTTTTCACAAAATAGTCCTCATGAAGAAATCACCATTTCCATTTCAACTAATGGTTATACCCACAAAAAGATCTGAAACCATTTTCGGACTAGCTTCAGATTTGATACTACTTCTGAATGAGTGACAGGTAAAGAGGCTTTTCATGTGGCCCAGCAAATTACACTTTTAAAAGAGGACTCTGTGACAACCAGGTTTTCAGATGCTAAGGCTAAAAAGACAGAAAGGGAGCACAAGTTTGACAACTGGCCATCTATCTGTGCTCTTAGCAACATTAGCAACTTTGTAAGAATGTATGAAAGCCATCTTTTTTCCTTGGATAGACTGCAGCTCTCCAACCATCCACAAAAGTACTCACAAATGACAATACATCTGCAAAGATGACAGAAAACAATGCTCTGGTCTTCATAATCCCCCTTCCCAGATGAAAAAAATCACTCAGACTGCCACTCACTAGGAGTAGTCAGCACCAAATCAAAGGTTCAGCAGTATCACTGTGGAGTAAAGTGAGCCCTATCACATTAGCAGAACTACTCCACAATTACACAGCTGTTAATGAGATCAAGAAGTCGACTTTCAGCAAGTACTTTTAAGAAAATGAAGTGCTTCCTAGTTTTAACACCTTTATCAAGCCCAGACTGACAGAAGCCTCCATATTTTGCTCTATGTGTGATTATTCCAGGGTGAGGACTCCCCATCAAAAATGAATTTTTCATTAAGGAAAATGAATAAGCAATAATGAGTTGATTACACGCACATACAAATTCTATGATTTCCAGAAAAGCTAATGACCTGGAATATCATGTCTAACTCATAGGCTATTTTTTTCTACTTGTGAGCAAATGCTGTTTGTCACAAACACCTTACACATTACTGGGTAGAAACATGACAGTTTAACAGTGCAAAGTAATCCTGCCTTCTAGCTTGGCTCTTAATATGAAAAATTCTTAAATATAAAATGGTATATTCATTTAATGCAACAAGATTTCAAAATGGCAAACTCTGTGAGATGAAATGCACAACGCTACCCAATAAGAGTAACTTATTCTTTAATTATATACTAGTTTCTACAAATGGTATATGATCATTTTTGCACTCTGTTTTGGCAAACAATACATTTCATTACACAGGTGTTGCTCCTTTTATTTCTGATCAATGCCTCAAGGCTGGAAGGAAACATCTGGAGGGTTAGCTAGTTTCTTTGAGCTTCCTCTTTGTCCTCCATTCCTGGCTCCAGACAGGCTCCCACTGAGCATTACAGAAATTTCCCTCAGAACAAGTAATTCAGCTCCATCCTAATTGCCAGGATATGCCATCATCTTCTAAGACAGCAGAAGACAAATAAGGCTCATATGTAGGTCCTCTACTTTCAAGCAAGCTCGAGAAAGATGCTCACCCCTAACTCAAGACTTTTTTCTGCCTGCTGCCTTCCCTTAGCATATGCAAGATCATGACTTACTCCCAGAGGATTCCATAATGCCAACAGCATGTATGATGGTGTTTAGCCCTTGCAGCAGGGGAATGACATAAAGCTCTCAGGAGATAATGGGTCCTCCCAGGAGAAATGACTCATAAAAGCAACAATTGCTCCTGGTCCTCAGGCAAGGCTCTTTCTTGCTCTTCCTTCCATAGAAATAGGATGGATACAATCTTGTGTGAGCATGCAGAAGGCTGTCAGGGGAAGGAGATGTTATTGCTGTATCTTATTCAGTCTCTCTTCTTTCAGTGAGATTTTCTACCTACTGCTACACAGGATAGTAGGGTTACCTTTATGAAACTGTTTTACCTTGTAAAAGGAGCTCCTTTGCTCCAGATGAGGTAAATTCAATGAAATATCTGTAAAAATCTTCACCCTTCCTGTAGCAAGGAGGGCATAAATTATTAAGAGTTGTTCTCTTTTGTGGAACTTATTTAATGCCAAGGCAGAACTATATACTGGAGTTTTTCTTTATATTTACTCACATTTCATCCCTTTCTTTTTTTAAGCCATCTCTCCCAGCAATTTTAAATTTACTTTCAGTTTAGGTGCTGAAACTATTTTGATGCTGAAACTATTTTGACTTGGAGTGATTAGGCTCTGATTCAAATGAGAATTCATATTCTGCAAAGTAAGTAATCCGTGGAAAAAATATACCAATAGGTATCTTCAGTTCTTTAATTATGAGCAATGAAAAATATAGGAGATTAGTAGAGACTAACAGGAAAAGCAGGAAATGGCATTAGTCCCAACATAGAGAAAAATTATCTAAATTAATTTTGTCAGAGTGAGCTCTGCTTTCAAATTTATTTGAAACATTAACACTTTAACAATGACAGCCTATAGGTTTATTTTTAGGTACTTAATATGTTAAAATATGTGATGAAAGTAGAGAAAGTAGCAGTTACTGTAAATGTTTTCTGTAAAGACATTCAAGCACCCTCCCAACTCTATGCTGGTGAATCATTCAAACAACAGTGCATACATCTGCATGACAAAAACACCTGCATAAAGATGGTGAGGCTTTTACAAAGTGCTAAACGACCTACAGTAATACCAAGACTGCTAAGTGGTGTGGGAGTTCGGCACTTCTTAAAACTAAGCCATTCATTTAAGTGCGTAAAACTACATTTTTCACAATAAAAGGCAGAGGTTCACAATTTAAATGTGCTGTTCTTCCTAGCAGTACAGTATGCAGCTGACAGAGGACAGCAAGTTGCTTCACCAGACCAGTACAAGATCTCCACAAGACTATCCTGTCCTTGAAATACACAATTTTACAGGACACAATGATAGAGACTGGGCTAATTTCAGACAAGATAGATTTTCTAACAGCAAGGCAAGGAGGAGCTGTCAGACACAAAACTGTCAATAAGACCATGAGTCCAATGGTGCTGATTTTGGTTTTCACTACCTTTAACATTACACTTAATGACACTATAGGGTCCTACTAGGTCTCTTTTTAGGATGAAAAACTTGTTAAATCACACCTACTGAATTTCTGGTAATACCTATGGAAAAGCTATCTGTAGGAATGTATGGATAAGTTTCATGTACCTACTACACATGGTCAATATTAGAAGGTAATATGAAGTTAGAATAGGTACATTAACAGGAAGTCATATAATGGAAAATGCTTGACTTAAACACAGATTTTAAAACTGAAACCTAAGTAACACCTGACACGAAAATGCTTTTTTAAATTACCTGAGACTGTATTCAACATTACTTCATCTACAGAATCCTTAGAGAAGAAATGAAAATCACAATTCTTGCCATGTCTAAATTAGATTCCTGTCTCATACCACAGACTTCTCTCCCACGGCAACAGTGTAGAAAATGGTAAGAAATCGTGTAGTAACAGCAAAAATGTTAAGTCATATTTGATAGGAAAGTTAAAATTGAAAGATGATGTAGAAATAGCAATAAGCAGACAGCTAGGTACAAGCTGCATATCTAGATTTCACCCCTTCTTACTGTAATAGAAATAGATTTCAGGAATGTAATTACCTTTTTAATAACTTGAACACAAAGTTACATGCAGCCATCAGCAACAGGAGATGAACTGTACTTGTACCAGCCCTTCCTAGGCCCTGCATAAAACTGATTTCATCTAAACTAAAACCATTCAGAGCAATGGATCCCAAAAAAACATGTTCTCATCTTTTAAGTCATACTTTCACAGACACTTTCATCTTATGTAAGCCTCCACTGCTTCGAAAAGGAACAGTCTAACCTTCTCTTCCCATGTCCTGCACAGCCAGTAAACACACTGCCATGCAATGAACCTGACAGAGGAGCTAGGTTAAAACTAACCAACATAAAAAAAAGCTGGTCCTAAACTAGATGATTTTCTAAATGAAATAAACAAAAAATTCAGAAAAGTGTTTCCATACTTTCTGATGGACACAATTTTATGCTTCAGTTTAAAAACCGTTTTTCAGATTTCTCCTTCTTTCCTACAGTTTACATAAATTGAACATAAATTTTAAGATTAAAACACCTATCAATTATCCCAAAAAACATTTTTCTTCACAGCTTTTTGTAGTGAAGACTTCAGTATTATCAGAATTACACCAGAATTTAAAAATTATTCACTAAATAGAATCTTTCATGTAGGCAGTTTCATAAATTCATGTAAGCAGAAAGAGAGCAATCACTAAAGGGAAAAAAAAGGTTATCTGTATCTATTTATTGTCAAGTGGTTCAAACACCTGGTGGACATAATGTGCTAGAACTTCAGATAGTTGTTTTCATCTCTAGCTATAGAAAGTTATAAGCAATTTAGACACTCTTTCAGTGGCACAGCTCCCCATCTGTGAAATATTTCACTGCTACAGTGAGGTAGGAATTAATTCATCAGTTTACATGAGAATTTCTGCTCTATGATGACCTCCTGAATAAAACACAAAACACCAAACACTCAAAACCAAAACAAAGTGTAAAATAATAACTAGTCACTATTTTAAGCAAAAATAAACAAATACTTCAGACCTAATTTCCTTGCTTCTTCAGAACTCCCATTGCTATAATCATTGTGCTAAAGTACGGAAAGCAGAACAGAAGTCCACTGTGTGAATAGGAGATGGGAATTTTATGGACAAATCAATCTGTGTGTTCAGGTGTTATTTAGTTTCTTGACAATATGCTGCAGTTTTAGGTTTGTTCTCATGCACAGCCTTATTGCCATTGTCCTTCATTGCCAATGAGAGTTAAGAACGTATTTGAATGAAGAGATATTTTAGGGCTCATATGATGTCCTTGTTTAGCCTCAGGGAAAAAAAATAAGCGGGGTAAGAAAAACAAGAAAAAGGGGAAACATCTTTTTTTCTGGACAACCAAGCACTGCTACTATGTAAAGCATGTCAAATGGCATATAAAATGAAAACAGCTTCAGGGCATCACGCATTTTTATTTGAAAGATAAGCAAGTCAGCAGTTCTGTTCAGTCTGCATAGTTTCTGGAGGAGCAGTATTTCATAGAGGGGCAGAAAAATGGAAAAAGGAAACCAGATATTCTTTTGAAAAGGAGAACTCAATATGTTCACAATTTAATACAAATTTTAGAACCTGCAGTAAAAAGCATAAAAAAACAAGCCATTTTTGATATTATGCCAGATATAGTTAAAGAAGAATAAATCTTGCACAGTCACAGCACCTGACTGAACACCTCACTTTACAAGAAATAAACCCATTTATTGCTTTCTGACAGTGAAATTAAAAATTATTAGATTAGTAAACAATCTACCCTCTATTTAGCACCCACATTATGCACAAAGACATACTTTCACTAATAAATTGCTAACTACAACCTTCCCAAACCAGGTCACATCTCTGCAGTGTCAAACAGCTCTAATAATTTGGAAGTACGAACACAATGCATTAAAATAAATTAAAAAAAAGGTGACATAAAATACAATCTAAAAGAATTAAGTGAACTACTACTACTACTTTGCTGTGGGATTACAAATTAACTCCTCAGATGCAATAATAAATGTCCCCTGGATCAGGCCTATCTATTTGGATGGATCTGCAGTGTGGTTATGTACTGCCTAATATTTCAATACTACTAGTGCAGAAAGAGGCTGTGCACTCAATCCAAGCAACAGGGGAAAAATCAGATAAAGTCTGAGAAGCTGGTCCCAAGCAGAAAAATCTCACACAGATAACCGTCAAAAGAAAAAACCAAAAACAAACTTTAGGTCCTCATAATAACTGAAATAATACTGGCAACACTAACTTCCGTGGACTTACCTTGGTTTACTGAGAACCTAGTTCTGAGTTTATAAATTTAGATCACTGATAAATGGACTTAATGGGTACTAGAGGCAACTATAGTACACTGAGGAAAACCCCAAGTGATGTTTAACTTGCTAGTATTGTCACTTGCCCTTATACGAGGGTTACAAAGAATCCTGCTTTTCAAACAGACTGCCTTCTTTCAAGGGCTTCTGCTCTTCCATGTAACCACTATGGCTAAACCAAGGCCATATTACACACTGACCTAAAGAAACATCTCAAGTAAACAAAGCATGAAAAATGTGTGTCAGGCATAGCTAATGAGTACTGAAGTACTATAATCTTCCTTACACAACATTTCTACTCTCTAAATCTCTCCTCCATTTGAACACTCAGCGAACATCTACCCCTTTGCCCTTTACACCAGCACCTGTGTTGCTGCGGGTTGGAAAAACAAAGTCATTGGGATGAGTATCTCAAGTACCTGGACAAGGCCCATTGGCTGACGAGTCCATGGTCAGGATCTAATAGAGGTTTTGTCATTTAGGGACAATTCCTGGCTGCAATAGTCAAAAAATGGTGTTCCTACTCAAGAAGTCCACAGCAGCAGCAGTGGCAGCAAGAAAAAAATCACAGCCTTTAAAGGACAAAACAAAGGTCCTGGGATGACCTCATGCTCTCCTAAACTATGATCATGTACAAATCACTGCTGCTGACCCTCTACTGGAGACTTGCCTGAATGCTGCATACAGTGCAGTATAGCTGCTGCTACACCAGCACCTTCTCTGAGAAGAAACTACTAACTCATCTTTGATGTAAGAAGCTGAAGTTTGGCACTGAATAGTCAAGGTTTAGGGTTTTCATTTTATGTACATCAAATGAGAGCTTACAGCTGTAAACCTGCCACTCGGTACACCACCATACACCAAGAATATTGCAAAACATCTTTCTAAATCACAATACAGATGAGCAAAGAATGCAGAGAACATGAAGCCCTTATTTCAAAGGATGCTTTTTAAATGTCCTTAAAATATGCAAAATAAGGTCAAATTTGGGTATGCTCTAAGTAAAAACACACTTTCACCAATTTCTGTAAGCATAATGATTGCTTCTCAATTGTGTTTGAATTGTCAAGGCCCTGAGACTGGTTTCCAGTCAAAACTTTCCTAAGCATATGCTGCCCCTGATTAAAATTCAAGGCTGTGGGATGGAAGGCACTCTTCTGTTTCTCATTGAACAAGCTTTGTTTCAACACTGATAAACCAGTTTGTTTTCCATGGGTTGTGCCCTTAAGCTTTCTACTTTATTCAGCTCAGAAAATGTAAACAATAGACAGGTTTCACTTCCTGGTTTCTTACTATGATATTTGGTTTAGAGAACAGTCCAAAGTAACTTTCAAATTCAATCGTTTTAAGGTAAATAGTATCTCTGTTAGTTTTTACTGTATAATCCTTTTGAAATTTTCTTTTAAAACAACAGCAAAACAAAACATGGATTAAAATGCTAAAGGCAAGCGTATACTACAAGCAACCTAAACATACATTAATTCTCAGCTATTGGGTGAACTTTTCAACTGAAAATGAAAGAAGCTGTTCTTTCCTTTAGAAGGAAGAGGTGGGATAGTGAGGTGGGAAAACATTTTTCTGAGCCATCCTGGAGCCTGGGGACCATCTGGGAGCCTGGTCCTACAGCCAGATCCCAAAGAATGCCCAGGGGCTGTACCAATAGCTGTGGGAGTGCTGCCTGCAGTGACAAGTTCACTTGCAAATAAAAAAGAATACAGTACTTCAATGTGATGTACCCTGGGAAAGAAAAATAATTGACAAAGATACAAGACAAACTGAATTAAAAAAAAAAAGGGGGAACCAAAAAATAAACCAAAAAGTTCTTGCTAAGTCTAATTAAAAAAAAAAATCACAACTAAAAGAGACCAATGTAGCATTTATTGTTAACAACTTATTAAATAAAAGATAACTAGCCATCAAGGAAAGGAAAAGGATGTGTTCAAGATTTTACATATTTTTCCTTTTGAAAACAGGCAAACACAACAAATGCCAAAATATATTTTAAAAATGTGTGCATTCACAATCCAACTTATAACCAAGAACTTGGAACCATTTAGAAATAGTATTTCAACTAACATTCAATATAACATTTTTTTAGCCTTCTAAGTTAGACTGACATTTCATTTAATCCCTCAAGAATTTACTTTGGTCAACTGCAGGCAGCCTTGCATCTGCCATGGGACCAAACATGGTTCTCATGCAAGAAAGTAAGGTGCTAACATGAAATTTGGCCTATGTGTTATGATAATAACCTTTCCTAGTTTTTAACATGAATTAACTTTACATCATAGGCTGATGCCTTTGCTATGTTTCTGATAAGTTTACATGTGGAAGACATTCTGTGTGTTCACACAAATTTAAAAAAAAATAAATAAAAAGACAGTGAAGTTTCAGAGAGGAACAAGTCTCTGACTACTAAGATCACCTTTCTGATCACCCCTCTCCATGCTGCTTTCTCTGTTTACGTTTGCACCAAGGCAGATGACTTAATCATCCTCCTTGCAAAAGATAAGGAAATAAAAAAGCCTGACACGTTATTAAACCTTTGGATTTCACTGTCAGAAGGAAATGAAGCTAGTCACTACTGCAAAATAAAGTACCTTTTGGAGCCTCCAATGTAGGTGAAGGTAAAGGTGGAGTCTGAGTACCTGAAATCTGAAAGACAAAGAGCTGCTTTATTACAATTTGTCTTTATTTTGGCTGATGTAGCTGAGGTTTTACGGACCAGCATTCAGCTCCCGACACGGGGGTGGTTGGGGAGAGCAGGGGTGAACCAGAAGAAATGCAGCATCTCGCCCCCAGCCCCTCGCAACAAGTGCCCGGTGCTATGGCAACAGAGAGGAATTCCATTGTCACACACGGCAACAGGCAGCCGACAGCCGGGCTCCTGCGGCGGCCCATGCCGGTCGGCCCCGCACCAGCACCGCCGGGGCACCGCGGACCCCCGGGGGAGGGCGGCGGGGGCTGCTTGCGCGGGAAGGGGTCCGTTCCCCGCGGGCTGTGCCACCGGCCCAGGGGCCGGGAGTGGAGGCAGGCGCCGAGCGCGGCAGAGCCCGGAGAAGAGCGAAAAGCCCCCGCGTCGCGCTCGGCCGCGGGCTACGCCGGGCGCCGGGAGCTCGGGCTCCCCTCCTACACCCGCCGGGTCTGCCTGTGGCCACCGCCACGCTCTCTGGCTCGGGATGCCGCCCCTACCCCGCCCGCCCCTTTCCCGGCTGGCGGCTGTTCTCATCTGCCCTCACATGCCCTCGGAAGGAGGGGAGGGAGCCGGGGTCCGAGCGCGGACCCCGCAGCCGCGAGCGGCGGCGAAGAAGGGCACGGGCACGGCGCGGCGGGAGCGCGGTGCGGGGCGGGCAAGGCGGCGGCGGCGGGAGCTTCCGCGCCGCCAGCCTGGCGCCCGGGGAGAAACTCACCTGCAAACAGGCAGTCCTTCTCCGCCTTGCACTTTTGGATCACAACGTCAATATCCTTCTGAATCCTCTCTTGTCTAGAACACATCCCCATGAAATAAATCCCAGGGAAAAAATAGCAGCCTTTATTTCCACCCCACCCCCCGCTCTGCCAGGTTTTTTTTGTAAGGTTCAGCCCGAAAGAAAGACCCCGGAGCTGGCGAGCAGGAGCCTCCCCGGCGGCCCGGAGAGATCCGTTAAGCCGACTCGGAGGACGTAGGTGGAAGGCGGCGGGAGCCAGTGTTCTGTGCCCAGATGTGCCCGCCCAGATGTGGCGCCGCTGCCGGTGAATGGCAATTTCCTCACAATGGATCCAGCGAAGGGTGGTGGCGACGACACGGGATCCCCCCACCTCCCCCCACGCCCTCTGGGTTTTTTGAGGTTGGCTGGCTGGTTTGGTCTTTTTTTGGAAGCGAGAGGAGGAAAAAAAAAAGAAAAAAAAAAAGGGCGGGGGGGCCAAGCCGACCCGCGCGCTGCCGCTCACATCCCTGCCCCTCCCGCCGGCAGCGGTGATCGCCGCGCAGCAACAGCAGCGGCAGGACCAGCAGCCGCACAGGCGGAGAGCCGGCGGCGGTACCCGCACCGGGTCCCCGGCGGCGCGGCGGGGCCGGCGCTTGCTGCTGCAGCAAGCCGCAGACCCTCCCTTCGCTCCCGGCCCGGCACGTACGGCCCCCGCCGGCTCCCCGGCGGAGGCGGCGCGGGGGGAGGAAGAGGCGGATGCTTAGAGCCGTGCGGGCGGCCCGGGAGGCGGCGGCGAGCGCGATGGCCCCGGCCCCGCCGCTGGTGCTCGCCTCCCCCCGCCCGGGCCCCGGGCACAGTCTGCCGCCGCCTCCTGAGCAGTGAGGAAATGCCGATATCGAGCGATCGGGGCGGCTCCCTGGCAGCACCAGAGAGGAAGCGGGCAGCGCCGTGTTGCGCAGGGCCGCCGGCGGCGGGGCGGGAGAGGAGGGCGGTTGCGGCCGGCGGAGCCCGTGCCCTTTGTCCCTCGGACGGGAATGCCGTCCCGCGGAGCCCTGACCGGGACCGCGGGCAGGGCTGTGCCCGGCCGTGCCCCAGAAGCACAGCTTGGCAGCCCACTCTTAGGAGTGCCGTCGCCTATCTGCATCCGCCTCCGATCTGTCCACGGGGATGCGTGCCCATGGAAACTGCAAAGGGAGGATGAACGTGTTTGGAGCCTCTCTCTGACCACCGCGGTGTTAATCGCTGTCCTCTCCCCTCATTGTCCAGCAAAGCTGTCTCTCAGACCGGAGGGCTCGGGCGGTCGGTACAGTGCCTGGCAGTAGGCGTTCATCCAGGCTACAGGCTTGGGGCGCTAGTGCATAAAGTGTAATTACCGTAATATAACTCAGAAGGCAGCGTCAAGTCCACAAAACCGAGAATTTTTCATCCTAGTGCAATGTTTATCATTAATAAAAGCAGGTCTAAGTGCAGTAGAAACAGATTTGATTAAAACATTGAAAGAATATTCACCAAATTCGGTATTTATGTATTCCCCCAGCTCTAAACAGCTCCCATTCATTCTTGAGCTCAGTCATTCTGGGGGGTGTTTTATTTCATTAAGCAAGTATTAGTGTATTAGTCATGTATTCTTGATTACAAACACTTTATTTTATTAGTTGTTCCTAAGTTGAAATGGCTATGAAAGTTAGGATTAAAAAATTCCATAATTTTTCCTGTCTTGATATTATGTCTGATGGAGAGAATGGAAGAAAACTTTAAAAAATCCATCCTGTGATATGACTTTCTGTCTCTATAGAAAATAATTTCTCTTTGAAGAGAGATTTTCAGATGAGTTTGCAGTGTGGAAACAATACAAGATTGATTTTCGTGCTAGTCTGTCCTTGGATAAAACTTGCATATAGTTAGGAATAGGTTTTTTACCGTAAAATTTTACACGTTTTCCCTTCTGCTTTGTTAACAGGGAGCACTTGGCTACTGCTTTGCAGCAGCAGATGTCAGTTTTATATGAGCAAGTTGTAGTGGAACCCATGGCAGGAGTGTTGGAACTAGGTGATCTTTGAGGTTCCTTCCAAGCCAAACCATTCTACGGTTCTATGATTCTACTCAGCAAGACTCTTCCAAGGCAGGATACAGAACTCGTCACTGTAATTTGATATACAGTATAATATGGTAAGACACTATCATTCTGTCAAGTGATGGTTAAAAAGTGATGCTTTTCTGGAGATTTTTTTCTAACTATTCACGCTAGAATATCAGCAGCCATATTTGCTGCTTTGCCCCTAATCATAGTTAGAAGATTTAATCAGAACTTGATTTATTCTCCTGGGATTCTGGTCCTGAACCTTGTAGAGAAAGGTCTCCGTTATCCATCCCACATGGATCGGGAAAGGGGGAGGTTATTACAGGATAGTTATACTGACAATTCTGCTTACAGCTTATTCTGACCACACGGTTCTTCTCAGCGTCATGTCAATTAGCACAATTCTTGGCTGTTTTTTTAAGCCTCAGACTGTTTTCACTGGCTTGGTAACAGTGAATTGAAAAGTCATCCACAAAGCAAAAACACCATCTTCAAGAAAGTTAATACGGTTGGCTTCACAGCATCAACTGAATTGAATAAGAGGTCTAAAAATATGATTGGTTATTTATTCTATTTATTGTTATTTATTGTAAGTGGCTCTTAAATGCCTAGTTTCTTAGGAATCATTTTGGCCCTTGTTTTACTTGATGACTGCAGTACAATTACAGCAGGAATTGCCGATTTCAGCAAGGAAAAGCTAGATTATATCCTGAGGTCATTCTGTTTATTAAAATACTGACAATAAAGTGTTAGAAAAGCAAGGTGAATCCATAGAGTTGATCCCTAAATTTGTAAAGATTGACAAGCTGCTGACATCTAGGTTATTGCAAAGTGTTATTGCAAAGGCATCTGTGTGCATGATATAATGCCTCTACAGAGGATGTACACTATACCACCATGGGCCAGTTTTGGCTGGGGTAGAGACACATTCTCATGAAGAAACTTCCTGAAGAGTTTTACAAGTAATTTCATGAACAATAGGAAAGTTGTCTTGGAAGTAATGGTCTTGGCTCAAGGGAACTCAATGTATGTCTTTCCCATGGCTTTTCAGTCTTGAAAATTGGCTCATGTAATTTCTAGTTTTGTCTCAAGTTCAGCTCAGCTCAGTTACATTGTACTGAACTGATTATCCAAAAAAAAAGAAAAAATAAGAAAAAAGTAAAAAAGAAACACGAATAACTTTTATGTTTGTGTTCCTAGGAACCTGAAAGTATTTACACAGGTGTAAATAAGGTAAAAAGAAATTAAATTCATAGAGATACATGATTATAAAATTTATGTGAGAAGATTGGCTCAAAATGTAATGGGGAAAACTATCTAAAGAGAGAGAAACAACACAGTGCATGTGTTTCAATAATGTGTGAACAGTGACTGAGAAAGTTATTGAGGAAATGCATAGGTCAGCCAATTTCTGCTCATAAATGGATTCTGCCTCTTTTAGACTAAGCAGATTTTTTTCAATTTATGCCAGAAATAACCCCCCTTTCCACCTATTAGTAAAGCTGATACAAATGTTTCAGTAAGCATCAGGACACTGTGTTCTGTCCCAAACTATGTTCTATATAAATTTTTCTAAACATGTTCCCGTGACATATAAATACATAGTAGAAGTCTTAAAAAAAGAAAAAAACCCTAAAGTTGCAGACTTGCCATTGTAGGGAATATACAGAACTTAGGGCAATGCTATATGGCATCTGTCCAATATTTCTAATGCAGGAGAGCATTCAAAAGGGCAGATGTTAAGAAAATAATCCAAAACACTCTAAACCACAAAATGGCCATCAGCACTACAAATCAGTAACAAAATCATGTCTCCACTTTTATATGCCCCAGATGACACTGTAGTACAAAACAAAGTAAACCTCTACTTTTTGTCCAAGGTCCAGGACTATGCCAGCCATCAGTATAATGAAACTCACTGATGTCTGTAGACAGTGAGCTCTGGGAGGCAGATCAATAGAATTCCACTCTTAAGGCATAAAACACAATGCTACCCTTCCAGTAAGCTTCTTTAAAATGACACAATAATTTCTAAAGCAAGTTGTCCATGAGCCAGCTATGTGTCCTATGGCCAAGAAGGCCAGTGGTATCCAGGGCTGCCAACAGGTCGAGGGTGGTGATCCTGCCTTTCCATTCAGCCCTAGTGAGGCCACATCTGGAGTGCTGTGTCTAGTTCTAGGCTTCTCAGTTTAAGAGAGAGCTCCTCAAGTGGGTCCAGCAGAGGGCAACAAAGATTATTAAGAGACTAGAGCATCTCTTGAACAAGGAAAGGCTGAGAGAGCTGGGCCTCAAGAAAGATGACTGAGAGGGGACCTCATCAATGTCTATCAATATCTGAAGGGAGGCTGTCAGAGGATGGACCAGCTGACCCACCACGGTCCCTTCCAACCTGACCCATTCTGTGACTCTGTGATTAGTCTGAAAACATAGGCACTAAGATGTGAGAGATGTTCCCACTAACAGAGAAGTGACACAAGGCGTAAAAACATCTTTTGTATAATTTTCACTAGACATTTATTATTAGCAGTTACATTCTAATATTCTGATGCAATAGTCAAGTAAATACTCTGTATTTATGGTTAATTTTCTTTAAGACTGAGTTTTAGACAGATACCAAGTCAGCTGTGGTCTATGCCATTACAGTTGTCCATCCAAGTAGTCATTGCCACTCTTTGTATGCCCAATCCTTAGTGATACATTGACTTCTATGGGTTATCACTGTAAGTCTGTGATTCTGACTTGGCTTAAAACACACTAACTTGGTGAACCTGTCATGCTTTCAGACTGAATTTCACTATGAGTAAAACAACCTTACCGATTTTTGGAGTGAGTCAGCACTGTTGCATTGATAAAAATCCTTTGCTTTTTTAAAAAAGGATGACAGTTAAAATGGAGTTAATAACGTGACTTAAAATACTGTTTAATTCTTCATAAAAACTTTAAATGTTTTTGTGTAATTAAAACAGAAGTAATGTCTTAGATTACAAATGAAACAATAGGTTTAACTATCATCTCTCCAATCCTCCTGAAGTTTTTAAAAATTACTGAATTATTTTAAGTTGTCTCATCTAGCCTAGGGGTTCACATTACATAATTTGTTTCCTTTTTTTTTTTTTTGAATAGCAGTGGAGGGGGGGGAGAAGCATTGAAGTGATAAAGGACCAAGCCTTATTTTTTTCCAATTCAGTGTTGAAATTTCAAAAGCAACTGTATTTTTTTAATTAAAAAAATTATATGTATTAAACAGCAGCAATACTTACCTCAAACAAAACATAAGCATGTACAGGTGCTACACAACTGATGTGTGGATTGCTGTGACAAGTGATCTCTAACTTTCCATTAAAGACTGAGTGCTCATCCTTCCAGATGTCACTGAGGCCCACAGTAACTCAGCCTATGGCTGCTGGAATGATAAATGCTCCTAGCAATGTTCAGTAGAACATGCAATCAGTCACAAATGACACCACAGTGCATTGTAACTCTTAGCATTACGCTTTGTAATGATGGTTCTAACTTGTTTTTCCTTCTTCACTAATATCATCTCAGCTTTCAGCCTCTGCTTGTTTGTCTCATTTCTCCTTTTTCTTTTCTTAACTAAGTCTTACACTACTGAGACTTTTTTTTCCTAGTGCATTTCTTTATTCCCTCTTTTCAACTCTTCTGTGTATCCCATCCAGTTCCCCTCTTACACCTCACTCTTGGTGTCTCACTTCATAAGCAGATCAAGTTAGTAGGGCTAAAATGGAACTTTCTCTACAGAAACTGGAGTTTTAAGAGAGGCAAGCAGGAATATTTCTAAACGTTATATCCACAACTTTCTGATGTCAATCACAAAGAAGTCCAGAAAGGGAACTGTATAGTTCCTGCCAGCTCCTGAACTGAGTTGCTGCTTTCCCGCATCCTTGCTATTTCCACAAATTGAGGGCATTTCTGGCTGCACAGTGGCAATGCTCAGTAAGGCAAGTAACGGGGCCTCAGTCTCCATTACTCTGCAGCCCGGTAGCCAGCATACTGCTCTAGAAGTTGACAACTGTGAGTGTTTAATAGACTTCTGCAGGCAGTAAGTTGAGCTTACTGCCTCTAAAACTGCCAGTTATCAGTTACACCCTAAGGCCAAGCAGTGATCAGTGCTGAAGATCCACCCTCCTTCCTGAGCATAACAATGCCTTCCCAGTCAGGCTGAGGCACCTGTCTCCAGGGGTGTAGATAAGCACGTAAACCCAGGAGAGAAGCAGAATTTCAGCTCAATTCCTTACTTGGCCATGGGCTGTGCTCCCTTTACAACTATTTTAAATAACCTTCCCAAGAGCTTTACTGCTCTCATTCACTGGGAAGGGAACCTGGATGGCTTTGCTATGCTCACAGCATAGCTGCATTTCTTGCCCTGCAATGGCATGTAAGCATTGCTCCCAGTTCATACTTGGCCCCAGAAGATAATGTTTAGAGGTGTCATTAACTGCAGCTGAACTTATTACATGGCAAATTTCTCAATTTCTGAGCAAATACATGGTTTAAAAGCCTCCAAAAAACCCTACTCTGTTCCCTACATCCAGATTGGAATTTCTTAATAACAGATAGTCATGACAGAAAGTACTCAAACTATAAAATACTTACCTTGCTAAAAATAATCCACTTAGTCAATTTTCTGTAATAGTAAATATCATTCACCACGTCACCATCTGTTACCAGGTACCAATGCATTCCTGCTGTAATAACCTCATTGCAGCAAACTTGTGCTCGATCTTAACTAAGAATTTGTAACCCCAAATTAAAAGGAATTGTCAAGTACTCACAGTTTAGCTGAAATTGATAGAATGGGAAGATTCAGCATCTTGCAAGATTAACCCTTAGAAACTGAGGACTAATTCCATCATTAGACCATGTCACATCTATACTGCAGTCTGTGGGGTACTGTTTTGATCTCTGACCAAACTCTAAATGAGAGCCTGAAAAAGAGGGAAGATTAGCATATGCAGAGTTTTGTGCTGCTGCAACTGTACTTTTTCCTGTACACAAGCAAAGTCATATAGTGTTTGTCAGCTACCGCTGCACAACCGTGCTTAACTTCACATGCATAATTAGATTTGGGTGCCTGCATTTGTTCCCTTTAGAAGATTGGAACCACGAGTTAATGCAATATTCAGTCGGTCATCTTAAACCAAGGCACTCTTTAATTTTAAAGAACTAAGAATAAAAGAGAGTGACATTTACAATAATTAATGAGTGTATGCAACTGTCTCATCTAACTCTTACCAAAAGCATCCCCAGCTAGTATACAACAGCCTAACTTTCAGATTCCATATGGATGTCTTCCTTAGTCACTTTCCCACAGCCTCCTGTCCAGTGCCCCTATGGCTGAGAAAGGGGTTTTGTCTTTTTAACTGTTTACTGGCCATCTTTGATGGTTGTTTCTCATCTGGTAAAACAGTTGTGTAATCTGTCAGGAGCCAGAGTAGGATTTTTTCCTTTATAAAGAATAGCTAAGACATTGTATTTAACGTTAAAATCATACAAGGGAGTGCACCGTGTGGGGATTTGCTTATTTCTAGCTGCTATGAAACACAGCCAAATGTGTACAGAATTCATCCTACTGACCATATCTTTTAGTAGTTATCCAAATAATTTGTTTGCAAGCCATGTTCATGATTGCCACAAGTCAACCCGTTCCCTGATTTCCCTGTTATTTTAACTCGGAAGCACAGTGTGAGCCAACAGTATCCAGAATGCAGAAGTCACTCTTAAGATAAATAGCACCATAATCTAAACTAGTAAAAATGTTCAGTCTCTGCTATATCCCAAACAGACTGGAACAATTAAAAAATCTTGGGCAAAAGTCTGTGGAGTAATAAATCCAAACCAGTGAACAATTTGGAGAAAGAAATCCATTCCCTTCCGTACATTTCTGCACTTTGTAGAAAATCATGCTTACCACATGCTTACCAGCTATGTCTTTCCTTTTAAAACCATGTGCTAACTTCAGATAGCTTTTCAGTAGATGATCAGCTTCAGATGTGCAGTTGTGAGACTCCTGGTTGTCTACAAGATAGCAAATGGATGGAACAGAAGAACTGGCAATGAAAGAAAACCTGAGAGCCCTCCAGAACATATCTATCAAATTCAAAAGAAAGTGTGCAATATTTAAAACAAAAAGATCCCTCTCAGGCAAATGTACAAGGTGGCAAGGGAAAGGGAAAAAGGGGAGAAAAAAATGGAGGAATTAACAAACAATTTCAGAAATAACTGGGAGAGAAGGAGTGAGATGGCTTTTAATATTTAATATTTAATTTCAATAATTAATTTTAATATTTGAGGAAATATTTAAATAACTGATTTTTTTTAAAGAAGATGTCAGTATTCTTGCTTCTTATTAAAAAAATGATGTCCATGGGTATTAACAATTATTAATGAAGACATTGCAAATCATATCTAAGATTTCAGTATGAGTAGTCCCACTGATGTCAGCAAGACAAGTTATGAATTAAAATTAAATTAATAATTTTTAACGTCTTAGTTATGACACATTCATACTTTTTAAAAACCATAACTTTGTATGTAGCATATAAAAAAGGGGCATTTTCTGTAAATCTAGTGAAGCTTTGCCTATTATAGTAATATTATTTATATATTTTTATATGTACATATATATTAAAATAAATACTAGAAGCAAGCCTCCATAAATACAATATATTCTTGAAAAGGAATCCAAAATAATGTGCTGTCTTTGTTGAAAAGATTCATCAATATCTTTGTGAGGATGGAAGTTGGGATATGAAGTACTTGGGGGTGCTGGTGGATGAGAAGCTGGACATGATCTGGCAATGTGTGCTCACAGCCTAGAAAGCCAATCCTGCCCTAGGCCTGCATCCAAAGCAGCATGGGCAAAGGGTCAAGGAGGTGATTCTGCCCTTCTGTTCCACTCTCATGAGACCCCTCCTGGAGCACTGCATCTAGCTCTGGGGTCCCCAGCACACAAAGGACATGGACTTGTGGGAGCAAGTCCAGAGGAGCCCACCAAGATGGTCAGAGGGATGGAGCACCTCCCCTGTGAGAAAAGACTGAGAACATTGGGATTGTTCAGCCTTCAGGTCCTTCCAGTACCTGAAGGGAGCCTGCAAGAAAGGTGGAGGGAGACTATTTACAAGAGCATGTAGTGACAGGACAAGGGGGAATGGCTTCAAACTGAGAGTAGGTTTACATTAGATATTAGGAAGAAACTCTTTACTGTGAGGGTAATGAGGCACTGGAACAGGTTGCCCACAGAAGTTGTGGATGCCCTGTCCCTGGAAGTGTTCAAGGTCAGGTTGGATGGGGCTCGGAGCAACCTGGTTTAGTGAAACATGTCCTGCCCGTGCCAGGGAGAATTGTAACTAGATGATTTTTAGAGTTTCTTCCAACCCAAACCATTCTGTGATTCTATGGTAGGACCACTAATGAAGCAATGCTTATAGCAGTGCATGGGGTGAGCATTCACAATACTATCTACCTTCTCCGTTACTTCCCTGATACACAAAACATGCATTAAGACCAAGGTTATATCCTAAGAGTAAAATAAAGATATCCTCTTGTAGGCAGTTCCTCTGTCTTAGCTCAGATGGATGTCATAATAATTCAAAACCACAAAAGTATTGAGGAAAAACATGCAAAAAAATATTTCTGGATTAAGTGTGTTTTTCAGATCGTCTATGTGACCTTTTTGGCTTTCCTCAGCTTCCTCAATTCTGCTTTGATTTTTTCTCTGAAATGAGATCGAGGCTGCCATCAGTGAAGTAACCCATTTTACAAATTTTGTTGGAGCTCCATTTGTTTTGGTGAATTTTGTCTTTATTTTGTCCCATCTAAAACCCATAAGCACTAATTAAATATATTATAAATGCAGATGACCTGTCTTGTGACTGATAAGGTTGTTTTACAAAGTTTTCAGTGTGTTTTTACTAAAGCTTGTATAGTATGAGACCAATTCCTTTTAATATTCACAACATAAAGTATATAGTTGTGTAAACAGACTAAATTATCCAACCAACTTTGCTCTGTGGCAATAGTATGGAAAAAGAGCCACAATGGAAACTAGGTTGTTATTCATGATTTCTAGGTGTAAACTTTACTTATTTTATTTTTTTATATAGCATTTATGTTTGATGTTTTCCTTTTTTTCTTTCAAAACTTGAAGACTATAAGGCTAACATATAAATTTTCAAAATATTCCAAGGGTGAAAAGAAATTTCCTGTAAAATAATAATCAGTTGATAATACGTCAGCAAACTTTTCTTTATATATTTCCATCCCCCTGAATCAATTATTAAAATGCTCAACATTGTCTTTAAACTATTGCAGTTTTATAGATATGCTCTATGAGGTTTGGTGTGCAAAACAGTGATAAAATGTTACATAAGGAGATTTGCCTTAGTTTTCTTGTCTTGGTGATTTTTTTCATGCAGCTACGGACATTTCTATACTATCAATTCTTTTTTTTTCTTTCTTTCTTATTAAATTAATTTTTTGTCTTCTCGCATAATTATTTGAATTCTGTAAACTACACAGATGTAGCTCTTGGCACGATATTTCATACTGACAAGAGAAGTCTAAAAGAGAAATACAGATGGATAGACTTCTAAAATACTGCACTCTGATTTACGCATTTCAGTAAAGTCAGTCACAAAAGCAGAGCTGGGTAAGTAGTAGGAAAAAATCTTCATGGAGACATTTACAAAAAAACACCTTGTCTATAGTCCTACTCCTTACACTTGCTTGTTTCAGAAAATATTCAGCAGGATTGTTGTACTGGATGATGTCAATATGCAGGCATAATTATTCTGGTACCAGTATAAGCATTTACATTGAGTCAGAAATTTTTTCTTCTGTTTACATGGTCTAGAAAGACACAGTATTATGTAACATAATCGCAAAATGTACTGTAAATAAATGATTGAAAATATTAGAGTGAACTGTTTTCAAGCAATACAATACCTGATAGTTGTTCCCAGAAAGGTGCTTAAATAATGAAGAAGTGATATATATGTTTATCAAAATGGCAGGGCAATGGTCTTCAGCATTCTGAGTTCCTTTCAACTGGGACTTCTGCTGTTGAATCAAAGAAAAAAGCAAAATCATATTTGGTTTGTATCAAGCTAAACTTATTTTTGTCAGCTCTTCTGGAGGTTGAAATAGGAGACAGAGAATTTTGGGTCAGTTTAACACAAAATTGATCTTTAAGCCTGAAACAAAAAGTTTCATTTTGGGACACTCATTTGAGGAAAAACAAGAAGTCATAAAACTGCACTAAGAAACATCCTTTTATTATGTAGCTTACAGGGGCTGAGAAGACCTTATGTTGATGTCTCATATCATGGCCTCTTGACATTTACTGAAGTATTTTATAGAAGCTTCAACAGAGGCTCCCACTCCAGAAAACTCTCCCAGCTCCTTGGTAGAATACTTGGCAGAAGCCTGTTTTGGTTTTGTTCCTGCCTTGATTGGAAGTAATGAACCTTCAGCTCCACTGTTTGAAATCACTCAAGAGGATCCCAGGCCCTTGTTCAATGTTTTGGTTTAGACAAAAAATCAGCTTTGGAAGAGCACTTGTCTGAGAGCTGGGTATTTATGGCACTCTTTTGAGAAGCCTAAAATCCATCTCCTGAAGAGGAAGGAAGTCAGTTCAATTTTCCCATATCTGGACTGAATGCACAAACCACATAACTCAGTGAGGGAGAAGATTATGTTCTGCTGGGGAAAAAGATAATCTATTCATACATTTAACCGGAATAAAAAATGTATGAATAGAATCTCCCTTACAAGGCATTTCTGTTACCAGATAAAAAAAGCAATTGTTCACATACCACTCTGATACTCTCCTAGGAAGGAATAAGTAAGAAGAATGTTCAGGGAAATGAGGCATAGCTGGAGCACCTCTGGAGTTTGGAAATCCTTAACTTTCAGGAACTTTTTGATTGACATAGTCATTTGTGTTCTCTGGGCCATGTTTCTTGAACTAGAACATCAAGGGCATCAAAGAAATAAAGAGAGGGTAAAGAGATAAAAGAAAAATTAAGAAAACAACCCAGACTAAACTTTGAATATGAATTTATGTGTG
Organism: Neopelma chrysocephalum; assembly: GCF_003984885.1. NCBI lineage: Eukaryota > Metazoa > Chordata > Aves > Passeriformes > Pipridae > Neopelma > Neopelma chrysocephalum. The sequence continues at coordinate 567,436 of NW_020925093.1, forward strand.
AATGTAAACAACAGCCACTGTAACATACTATATACAACATAATGTTACTTCGTTGTCCTCTCCTCTTCCTCCTCTAAAATGATGAAATTTCATGGATTCAGTTTAAGCTTCCACAGTCCACTTATCTTCCATCTTTGCCTGTGTGTTTTAAGCCCCTTTGCTTGAGTACCTTTTGAGCTTGTGCAGACCCACAGTGAGCTGGTGGAGGGAATGAAACCAAAAAGCAGGCATACATAAAAAGCAATTGTCAACAAGTCAGCCCTTGAAGTGGCTTATTGCGGAAGTATATACTAAGCAACATGCTGATTCGATGGAGGGGAGAGGACCACAGCAAACCACACCGATGGGTTGTAGCAATTATGAGAAGTTTCCCAAGTCCAAATGTTATCTTGCATACACTGATTGCAGTCAAGTAGTCTACTTACCCCTTGGACAGGCAAGAACATACACATCATTGTCTAAAACATAAACCTTCTACTGAAGCACAGAGTATGTAACTTCACATCAGAAGTCCTAAAAAATGCCACTTGAGCTATACTGCTGAAACACTTGATATGAGGACAAAATAACTCATCACAAAGTGGAGTTTTGGAAAGCAGAAGGCCATCTAACATTATACAATGGTATTGAAACAGAGACAATGAAATAAAGCTTAACTTGGTTATGTTAGCATAATCTTATGTACCTAGCATAAGGTTAGCATAGCCTTTGAAACTTAGCAGAAGTGTGACTTTGCAAAATATAATCGCTTGTAAGAGGAGGCATACTCCACTGAATTGGTAAGATAAAACAGGAAGGGAATATAACCACTTGCAAGAGGCCCACCTGACCAAAGATAAACACAGGAAGGGAATGTAACTGCATGTAAGCCTGCCTATCTGAGGGGGTAAGATAACACAGAAAGAAAAACACTTCAGCATGTAATAGTAATGATCAATAACTTTGCAAGGGGACCAGGGGATGGGTGGTTGTATAGTTGCTTGAAATGATAAGGCTTTATGTAACAAATATATAATAATAGGTATAGGGAACAAGTAACCGAATGTATAGTTAGATAAGACAGCTACAAATCAAACTTTGTACCAACTCTTAGAGGCTGTATGTGACAGATAAAATTTAGAACTTGTTCACTCCAGTGTATAAAAACCACTTGAGTTTTGACACTTGTCAGACATGCTTGTAGCGGTTTAACCCCAGCATGGCCCCCAGCTGGAATAAAGGTGTGCTTTTGCTATACAGTGCGTACTGCGTAGAGATTCCTTTGAGTCAGTCTCAGTTACTTCCTTACCCCATAGGTGGCCAGGATAGCTCGAATCCAGAGATGGGAGGCGGCCAAGTGGGTAAGGACAAAAACTACCCAAGAAGGAATGCTCAGCATGATAACGTAAATATCAGTCTCCATGTTTCAGACAGTCTGGGAACAGATCTGTGTTTCCCAGTTTATGAGGGCACAGAGAATCAAGTCAAGCCTCCTTGCAGCCTGGAATAACAAATGTCAACATTTTACCTAAATAGACACCAGCATTTTTGATTACGTGAGCCTGCCTGATGCAAAGAAATAATCTTTGTTAAGACTGTCCCTCACTTCTGTCCTCCTACCTAGGGAGGACTTGCAATACTATCCAATAAATTTTTCTAAACCATTTGTGAGGAAAATATTTCAGAAGAAATATTGCAGGAAAAAAGAGGCATAATTACTCTCCATACAAGCATTTGATCACAAGTTCAGAAATTAATTTTCTTTAGTAGCATATGGCTCATTAAATTCTTTCACATTTCAAAATTATGTATTGTCCTATGGCCATATTACATTTTAAGAAAGTAATGTAGCATTTCTAATTCTTCAGGAATAAGTGAGTGTAGAGACCTATATACTTGGATTCATTCTTTGTCCGTTGCAGCATTCAGCTTCAGCTTTTAATCAATTTATCTACATTACTCTGAAATATTTTGTATCAGTAAAAACAGTGTATTGGCATCAAATTTCACTCTGGGAGTGCAAAGAATAAAGCTTTTTATGTGGCCTTTTGCAGCTTTCTTTAATTATTCTGTGTACTTACTGTCTGATTTACATCCAGAAATAACTAGCAGAAATAAGTTTATGCTTCATAACTTCATAGTACAAAATGTAAAAAGTATTTGGATGGGATTTGCTAAATCCCACCTTGATATATTTGTCTCTGTGATAATAGCAAATAACAGACATCTGAGAAAGGAACTGTGCTGTGTATACCACTACCCTTTAATTGTATGTAATCAGAACTATTCAGTTAGACATCTAAGGCCTTCTGTATTCATTAGTTTCGAAGGCTAAAAATTGCCTTTTGGCTGCACAGATTCTTTCAGTTCTAGGACTGCTCATCAGGTTGATTGGTGCAATTTTATTTTGCTTGGAGTCTTCTAAGAGATGCAGGGTATTGAGAGCTTTGGGAAATATGGGGGGGGGGTTCAACACAACAGGTGAACAAGAAAGGAGGTGTGCTAGTTACATAAGCCAAGTGCACAGCAGAGGTGGATGGCTTAGTTTTAAAGGTTGCCTCACATCATATAGGTTTTTTTTTCCCTAAGCAGCTGTGCTTTTATAGCAGAAGCTGGAGTTCTAGATCATTTCTTCCAAGAAACATTCCCCGTCTCCTCAATAGCATGCTGATCGCTGCTACAGCTAATACTACATAACAAAAAATTGCTGCAACACAGAGCTGGGGATAGCTAACTGAAGATAAGGCTCCTGTACACTCCCTCAGCTGCTCTCTCTATAGCTAGAGGCAAGCTGCCTGTCCTACTAAGGTGCATGCCTATGTTCTGAAACCCGTTTCCCCCTTCTGACGAGTTGCAAGTGTCATGAGCTAACCAGAGGTTCTTTCTGTGCTGTGGGCTGGAGGTGTCCCCAGACTGCTTGTTTCTGCTGCCACTGCCTTCATTTCATACACTCTTCACTGTTCCTGTTGTCTGCCAGGCTGTGAGCTCTGCAAGGAGTCCTGCAGAAGACTTAAACTCCACTGTGCAGAGATTTCCTCCAATATTGGGAATGAGGATGGGGCAGGGAGAACAAAAAGCAATGACAGATTTTCTTTGAAAGGCATGACGTTCATACAGCTGAATTATGCAGTAAAACAAGGGCATGGACAATGCAATTGCACAATATCCAGGCTGGTAGAAAATAAACTGGAGGAATTGTTGCAGAAAGAACCTACAAATACCCTTTTCGGCTACAGTCAGTCTGTTCTTTGAGATTAAGGAAGCAAAGTCTCCTACAGACACTGTATGGACAAAAAGATGGAGTCTGACTCTCTTCTGTTGGCATCATAGTTTAACCTTGATGTTCTAGTTCAATAGCATTTCTTTGATAAAGTATATTATTTTTCAAAAAAAAATTACATAATTTATGGAAGCACCTGTGATAACTCCCTTCTTTCTGCCCGTATAGCTTCCAGCTCATGTACATATCTTCCAAAAACTACTTTACTTTCTCATATAGATGAGATTTCCTCTTTCTGAATTAGATCATTACTAGCCAGTATTATTTTCTGTATTGAGGAAAAGAAAAATCACCCCTGGATATCTGAAGAAACATAAATATGACCACTTATAGTTTGAGCAAAATCAAGTTGGAGGGTTTATGTTATTGTGGTTAATAAACAGTCATCTGTATATACAGACTGTGCTCTACTGGGTTGTAATAAGTGTTCTACTTAACATTGATGAAGGGCAGCATAATCAGATATAAACACTTTGCTCCCTTGCACATGCAATTCTTCTGACTGGCAACTGTTTCTGTATTTTATATAAGGTTGATGGTATATTTTGCATAAAATTTAGGAACACAATCTTAAAGAATGAATAAAACATTAATAGGTTTTAAATATACATCATGGCAAAGAGTAGTAATCCAAGAATATGTTGACAAAAAACAATGGGAAGGACTGCAAGAGATAAGACAATTCAGAGACTAGTAAGAGCATTAAAAAAAACCCAAACCAAACCAAACAACAAAAAAAACAAGCAAGGAGATGTTGTTTGCTTATTGTTTTACACTGAAGACACTAATTTTGCCTCTGTGGTTATATTAATATTCTCTGATGCCTGTTCCAAAAATTCTAAGATATAATACCATTCTGTTCATCCCTAAAAATACAGTCTATTATGGTAAGTAAATAGTTACTGTCACAGTAGCACATATATTTCTTCTCCAAAGTGAGTTCAAGCAGTTTTCTCTGGTGAAATAGGACACTCTTGACACTATGTAGAGATCATTAAAAAAAACCACTCAAACTACCTTTTGATCTAAAAAGGCATTTAAATTTTTGCCATGACAAAGTTTATTTCACCTTCAATGGGGAAATCTATCCCCAAATGACCATGATGCATTGGTCAAATCTGATTTAATCATGCTATTGACAGTTCCCAAAGGAAGTGATTGGGGATGGGTCTATTCAATGCTTCTCTTTATCTTGATGTTTTCAGTAACAGGAATTACTAACAGTCTCTGAGTTATATGAGAATTTTAAACATTTTAAATATGAGAAAGCATCAGCCAGCCAAACTCCTTGCATTAGCTAATTTATTGACCTCTTCAAGTTTTCCCACTTTGGAATGATTCTGTTTATATGCATGTTATTTACTGACACCTTCTTAAATGATGTGAAAATCCTTCCTCTTGGAAATGTCTGGTTGATTTTCAACATAGTGCAAGAAATGCACTCAGTTATGGGACAATTTACATTGTGTGCAAGCTTCATTATATTCTCCAAAACCAAAATGCCATCTGCTTCAGTTTATAATACTCCTGTCTCTATATTTTCTACTGTCTTCCACCAAGGAGCCTCAGGAAGGAAAAATAATCTTTGAAAGGAACAAAGGAGCACTGCAACTAAAAGAGACTTTTTAAGAAATCAGTGCTAAGCTTTAAAGAGGCACAAACTGATGACAAATTGCATGCATAAAAATATAGCAAAAATGCTGACTGTTGTACAACTTGAGCAGTTCTTACTGAGGCTTAAAAGTAGTGGGTGAGCAAATTTGTACAGAGGTGTATTTTTACTTCAAGAATTGGTAAAACTAAAATTACAGACAAGATTATTTTACTTTGATTATATGTTGTTAGCAAGATTTCACTGCTCTACTTCAGAAAAAAAAGGACATAAATTAAGGAATAAAAACTACCATATTTCTCCTTGGACTTTTTTTCTTTAGCTAAAATGAAATACTAAAATCCTGTAGTGTTATCAAAACTAGACTTTCTTGAATGAGAATAAAAGAGAATATTTAAAGACTGAACCATGTAAAAGTGCTTCAGTTTTGAGGAGTTTCACAATGACAATAACAAAAGAGTTTGCCTGTCTTGAGGCAATGGAAGATTACTTTTTTGAATAGATTATTGTGTGAGTCCTTTAGAGAAAATGTAACCCTTAGGAGGTATGTAACGATCAAACCACAGCTAGTATGAACCTGGGCCAGATCCAGAGAAAAGAGAGATCTTTCTTGTAGGCATTCAGTGAGGAATTATCTACTCAGCCTGAAAACACCATTTAGCTGGCACCTTAGAATCATAGATCATAGAATCATAGAATAGGTAGGGTTGGAAGAGACCTCCAAGATCATCAAGTCCAACCCCTGATCCAACTCCAATTACTATATCATGGCACTAAGGGCCACATCCAATCTCTTTTTAAAAACCTCCAGGGATGGTGAATCCACCACCTCTCTGGGTAGGCCGTTCCAATGTCTGATAACCCTCTCTGTAAAGAATTTCTTCCTAACATCCAACCTAAACCTCCCCTGGCAGAGCTTGAGCCCATGTCCCCTTGTCCTATTGTTGGTTGCCCGGGAGAAGAGACCAACTCCCGCCTGGCTATAACCTCCCTTCAGGTAGTTGAAGAGAGTGATGAGGTCGCCTCTAAGCCTTCTCTTCTCCAGACTAAACAACCCCAGCTCCCTCAGCCTCTCCTCATAGGACTTGTGCTCAAGTCCCTTCACCAGCCTCGTTGCTCTTTTCTGGACCCGCTCCAGCACCTCAATGTCCTTCCTGAACTGAGGGGCCCAGAGCTGAACACAATACTCAAGGTGTGGCCTCACCAATGCAGAGTACAGGGGAAGGATCACTTCCCTGCTCCTGCTGGCCACACTGTTCCTGATGCAGGCCAGGATGCCATTGGCCTTCTTGGCTACCTGAGCACACTGCTGGCTCATGTTCAGCCTCCTGTCGATCAGCACCCCCAAGTCCCTTTCTGCCTGGCTGCTCTCCAGCCACTCTGTGCCCAGCCTGTAGCGCTGCAGGGGGTTGTTGTGGCCAAAGTGCAGGACCCGGCACTTGGCCTTGTTGAACTTCATTCCACTGGAGTTTGCCCATCTCTCCAGTCTATCCAGATCCCTCTGCAGAGCCCTCCTGCCTTCCGGCAGGTCGACACTCCCTCCCAACTTGGTGTCATCTGCAAATTTGCTGATGATGGACTCAATCCCCTCATCTAAATCATCGATAAAGATGTTAAAAAGGACTGGGCCCAGCACTGACCCCTGGGGGACACCACTGGTGACCGGCTTCCAACTGGATGCAGCTCCGTTCACCAGCACTCTCTGGGCCCGCCCCTCGAGCCAGTTCCTGACCCAGCAGACAGTGCCCCTGTCCAAGCCGTGGGCTGCCAGCTTTTCCAGGAGTATGCTGTGGGAGACAGTGTCAAAGGCTTTGCTGAAGTCCAGATAGACCACATCCACAGCCTTTCCCTCGTCCACCAGGTGGGTCACCTGATCGTAAAAGGAGATCAGGTTGGTCAAACAGGATCTGCCCCTCCTAAACCCGTGTTGGCTGGGTCTGATCCCTTGTCCATCCTGTAGCTGCTGTGTGATTTCACACAGGATAATCCGCTCCATAACTCTGCCAGGCACCGAGGTCAGGCTGACAGGCCTGTAGTTACCCGGGTCAGCCTTGCAGCCTTTTTTATGGATTGGGGTGATATTTGCCAACTTCCAGTCGTAAGGGACCTCCCCAGTGAGCCAGGATTGTTGGAAGATGGTGGAGAGCGGCTTGGCAAGCTCTTCTGCCAGCTCCCTCATTACCCTAGGATGGATCCCGTCTGGTCCCATAGACTTGTGAGGATCCAGATGACTCAGTAAGTCACTAACTATTTCCTCCTGGAATACAAGGGGACTATTTGGTTTCCTATCTCTGTCTACCAGCTCCAGAGGCCAGTTGCCTTGAGGGCCACCTGTCCTACTGGTAAAAACTGAGGCAAAGTAGGTGTTAAGTACCTCAGCCTTCTCCTCATCTTTATTAACTATGTTTCCCTCCAAGTCCCTCAAAGAATGGAGGTTTTCTTTACCTCTCCTTTTGTTATTAATGTATTTATAGAAGGACTTTTTATTATCCCTAACAGAAGTGGCTAATTTAACTTCAAATTGTGCTTTTGTATCCCTGATTTTCTTTCTGCATGATCTAGCTGTCTTCCTGAATTCTTCGTAAGTAGCCAGCCCTTTCTTCCATAGTCGGTAAACTCTCTTTTTATCCCTGATTTCCTTCAGAATCTCCCTGTTTAACCAAGCTGGTTGTCTTCCCCGCCGGCTTGCCTTTCGGCACACCGGTACGGCCTGTTCCTGTGCACTCAAAACTTCCTGCTTAAAGCACATCCATCCCTCCTGGACTCCCTTGTTTTCAAGGGTTGTTTCCCAGGGTATGCTCTGGACTAGACTTCTGAATAGGTCAAAATCTGCCTTCCGGAAGTCCAGCGTAGAGGTTTTATTGTTGTTTCTCCTTGAATCTCTGAGTATTGAAAATTCTATTATTTCATGGTCACTGTTTCCCAGGCGGCCTTCAACCAGTACATCTCCCAACAGCCCTTCTCTGTTTGTAAACAGCAGGTCTAGCAGGGCCTTACCCCTGGTAGGTTCATTTACCAGTTGATGAAGGAAATTGTCCTCTATACACTCCAGGAATTTCCTAGACTGCCTCTTCTCTGCAGTATTGAGCTCCCAGCAGATATCTGGCAGGTTAAAGTCACCCACAAGGACAAGGGCTGACGATTTCGAGACATCTGCCAGCTGCTTGTAGAATATTTCATCCCCTTCATCATCCTGGTAGGGCGGTCTGTAACAGACACCTATGATGATGTCGGCCTTGTTGGTCTTTCCCTTGATTCTGGTCCACAGGCACTCAACCTTATTGTTGCTGATCTCAAGTTCAACAGAGTCAAGAGACTCTCTAACATATAAAGCCACCCCTCCACCTCTCCTATCCTGCCTGTTCCTTCTGAAGAGCCTGTAGCCATCCTTGGCAACACTCCAGTCATGCGAGTCATCCCACCACGTTTCTGTGATGGCGACTACATCATAGCCTTCCTGCTGCACAATGGCTTCCAGCTCCTCTTGTTTGTTACCCATACTGCGTGCATTAGTGTACATGCACTTCAGGTGGGCTGTTGATTTAATTCTTAACTCAGGCTTTCCATCCTTAGGTTGATCACTGGAGAGCCCGGTTCCAACCCCTTCCCTCTTCAAACCTAGTTTAAAGCCCTCCTGATCAACCTTGCTAACTTATGGGCTACAGTCTTCTTCTTCTTTCTAGAAAGATGAATCCCATCTGATTTTAAGAAACTAGGTACCATGGAGTTTTCCCCATGGTCAAAGAAACCAAAATTTTGACGGTGGCACCAATCCTTTAGCCATCTTATCTTGCAGACACCCAAATGCCATGAAGTGCCATGAGCTGTGCATTTGATAGGCATCACTCAAAAGGTCTCTGTGCATCATGCATTCATTTTTCCCCAGTCAGACTGCACTATAATCCACACACCTGCCTCTGTATTCCAGGGTGGTTCTTTTAGCACTACTAAGAACCAGCTCCCTTCCTCAGTCTCCTAACACTAGCTCCATGCAGGACAGCTGGGGGATAGCCCTGCAGTAAGTCCCAGGAAATGGAGTTAAGAATCAGCAGGTAGGATGCTCCTGTGAGGCAGAGATGCTGCTCGAAGTACCCTTTCAAGGCATTGCCTCACCAGGGGAATGTCCAGAGTCACCTGTCTCACCTCATAGGTGAGGCCTTCCCACTGCTCTTGGAGTCTCTGTTCACTGCAATCCAGGGCTGGTGGTAATATGAAAGGGATTTCACTTCACAAGGGCCTTTTCCTGGTCTTTGCTTCAAGGCCTGTTATTAATTAACCTGTCATTAGATGAAATGCTTGTGCAATGATTGAGGTACTTAGAGGTGCTGAAGTTACCCAGAGTGCAACAAACACCTCGGGGCTGGGGCTCAGCATATGCCCCAGCTAACGGGACTTCTTCTGCTTCCCATCAAAGGGCTAAAAAATGTTTCCACCACCACAGGAAAAACATGACTTGATTACTATTAGTAAGACTTACACACTAAAAGTAAAATTTGAAATACGAAATGAAACAAAAAGTTGGATTCCTGATGCTCTTTCAAGAACGGTTACTGAACAAGGTACATAAATGGGATTAAGAGTATTTCCAGTCACTCCCCAGTGAGTGCTCCAACTGCGTGGCCACATGCCCTTTTTCAGTCTGCCTCTTTGGTTCAATTAATCTTTAATTATGCTGTAAAAAATGTAAAAGCTATTGCAGCAGGGGTGGAGAGACAGGGATGGGGCTTGAGCCTGACATGGTGCAAGAAAAAGTATCATCTCAGTGCCATCCCACTTTGGGATTTTATCCCACTTCGGACATTGAGAGGATGGCATTTCACAGTTTCTCATTTATCAACCAACATAGGTCAGGGTCAATCCCTAGGACAAAACTCTGTATCTGCTCTAACTGTACATGGAGAAAGTGCAATTTAGTTGTAATGTTAGTATCAATAACTCTTGATAGTGAGTGTGCGGTATGTGGTATCATAGTAGAGAGACAAAGGCAGGTTTGCTTTACCTTATTCCTTAAGTAAACCAATACATTCTGAAGTGTCTGTACAAGCATAGCTATTGAAGCAACAAAAAAAATTCACCAAGTCAAACAGGTACAAAAATAAAAGCACTGTCTTCATTCTTGAACCTGGAACAGAAGGGAGTTTGTTAAAAAGATAAAGCTCTAAAGAGTGTCCAGACAAGACTGAGGGATAGAGAAAAGACAATCCCTTATTGAGAGAATGTGAGACCTAAGAAGATACAGATGATGACAGCCTACAGGCATAAAAACATATGCAAACTGCTGACTCTAGTACTGAATAGGTTGTTCAAAATTCAGTATAATGACAGATGAGCAGATTTTTATGTGCATGAGTACATAAATTCCTTGTTTCAACAAAAGAAACAATTGAGAAAAAAATCTAGAACAACAGGTGGATTGTAAACAGACAGAGAACTCAGTGTAAGCAAGACAGGAAAAAAAGGACATGAGTATTATTTTAAGGAACAAGTTCTCAAGGTCCAGCTTTTCTCACCATGAAGGGAAATGTGGAAAATATTTAATTCATGGAGGTTTTGGTAGACACAGCAAGGAAAAAAAAAAGATAAATAATAGGCACAGCAAGAAACACTGAGACACACAACAGCCACTTTTTTTCCGTAGCTTTTGCACTGGATCCTTTTTGTTAGATGCGGTCCAGCATGAACTTAAAGATATTTAAGATGTTCTGCCAAACGACCTTTAAACATCTCTCCCACACTTTTGCACTTTTTTCTCTCCTTAAAAGAAATGAAAGCTTTCAAAAGCTGCTGTGATGCAATTTTTCACCATGTATTTATCACCATCACTAGAACTCTGGAATTATCAACTAAAATTTGATAACTAAGACTTTGCTTTGGTAATTTCCAGATTACAGGAACATCCTCGATAGCATTCAGGCAGATATGCCAGAGTTAATTGTGGCATTCAAGTGTTTGAAATAATGCAGTTTAATGTTCACAAGGAAGAACCAAGGCATTGTTTCTAAGGCTGTCTCCTCATTTTGTATTGATTGCAACAAAAAGAACTCTTTGCCAACATTCAGTATTCAGTATCCTCTCAGATTTCTAAGTGTTTTAAATAGACCCCACACTGTCACCACCCAACCTACCATTATAATAGGCATGAGAGATGAATTATGGTTTCAAAAGCTGAGTGAATGTAACCATAATCAGAAACACCAGCAAAAATCATGCAGACCATATTAAAACATTCACACTTCTTGATCTAATCATACAAGTGGTATTCATCATTTTGCACCTTGCTATCAAGAGGAAATATGCACTCACAGCCCAGAAAACCAACCTGGTCTGCACCAAGAGCAGCATGGCCAGGAGGCGATTCTGCCCCTCCACTCTGCCCTTGAGTCCCCACCCGGACTTCCAGCACAGGAAGGATGAAGACCTGTTGGAGCGAGACTAGAGGAAAGCCACCAAGGTTATCAGAGGGCTGGAGTACCTCTCCTGTGAAGTCAGGCTGAGAGATGGGGTTGTTCAGCCTGGATAAGGGAAGGCTCTGGGGAGACCTCAGTATGGTCTTCCAGTACCTGAAGGGGTCTTATAAGAGAGGTGGAGAGGGACTTTTCCCAAGAACATATAGTGACTGGGACATATAGCACAAAGGGGACTGTTTTCAAACTGAAAGAGGACAGGTTTAGATTAGCTATTAGGAAGAAATCGTTTACTGCATGGGAGGTGAGGCACTGGCACAGGTTGCCCAGAGGAGCTGAGGATTCCCCATCCCTGGAAGTGTTCAAGGCCAGGTTGGATGGAGCTTTGGTCTAGAGCAAAGTGTCTCTGTCAATGGCAGGGTTGAAACTAGGTGCTCTTTAAGGTCCTTCCAACCCAAACCATTTTATGATTCTGTGGTTCAATACTGTCCGTAAAATTCAATTACTAGGAACTCTGATGTTATGACTATGACATATTACTAAATATATAATTTACAACAAGCAATCTTACCTGGCTCTAGTCACCTCCACTCAAAAAACCAAGATCTTCCAAACCAACCGAACATGCAGTATCTTCCAGCAAGGATCAATGACATTTTTTTACATTTAAGACCACACAGTTGTTTAGGTGTCTCCAGAGAATGATGACCTCTCCTTTTGTCTTAGAGGTCAGCAGTCAAAACTAGCTTGTCTCAGCAATGAGTGAATGCTGTTACCTTCATGAAAGTATTTAGTTCTTTATATAATGTATTATAAAGTTGTGTTGCATTCTAAGCTTTTTATGCCAAAATTTTATTGCAGTATATGGAGTGCACTGTATATGGATAATGTTAGCACATTTTAAAAAAATGGAATACTTACTTTTAGATATGTCCTACATAAAAGAATAAATAGTAAACTCAGAAAAACAAGCATGGACTGTTTTTGAAGAAAGATAGTTTTAAAACGAAAGAATCCAGGGAGTAAATGTGTGAGTGTCCAAGGCAATAACAAAACATACTAGGATTCTAGAACTGGTTGAAAACCACACACAAAAAAGTACAAGGAAGTTATTTATTGTAATAGAGAAGTGACATCAGATTCTCATCTGTGTTTAAAATAGTACCAGGTTTTCTTTCCTGCAGAGTTGTGCTCTAGGGAAGATTACTGTTATCTATGAAATTACACCAGTAATCTTGTCATTATCATTCCAAAAGTTAACTTTGCTTTGGAGAAAGGATTTTTGTTTCGATTTAAGCCTTATTTGCATACTGATTGCTAGCCAGGTTTTATATAAACATGGCTGGTTTGGATATGTCTACACTGTCTTCCAGATACAAACCCAAACCTGCACTCAAGTCGAAGCTCATCCATGCCTGAAGTCCAGGGACTTGGGGCAAAATTTGACCATTGCTGATAGGGCAAGCAATCACACACCACTGTTTAGTGTGATCCCAAGCACATTGCTGCCTGCTTTCTGACAGTAAAATTGCTATCTCAGACATAATTGTGGAAAACCGTGTATGTTTTCAATAAGCCATTTTTTTTGTGCCTGTAGTCCATATTCTGATAGTATTCTACAGACAGCATTTTCCCCTCTAGGTCTATGAAGGAAGAATAGTGATAAAGAAAAAAAATCCGCTATATACACTTAGCATTAGGGAGATGATGTTCACATATCTCATTTTCTCCAATAAGAACTGCAACTGATGCATGTATTTTTGCATTCAGTTAATATTCATATGCACACACATAAAAACCGACAAAAGATATTGCAGACAGATAACACCAAGAGAGCAAGAAACAAATGTGCAGTTTATAAACATTCTCTAGCTTCTGTTGTAAGAGTGAACAAGTAGCAAACACTGCACAAAGGTCTTATCTGAATAATAGACATAAAAGAGCTACTTGATAGCCCTGCTGTTCTCAGTAGAAATCTTCTGGAAAAATGCTTGCTCAGTTTCCAGAGAAATTCAGTCCTTTTATGAGAGATCTCACATTTGTACTTTGCTTCCTTTTTTTTAAAAGACCTGAAGTTTAATTTTTTTGAACTACAGAGAATGCCTGTTTAGGGCTAAATGTGGACAGTCATACTGTGAATCAGATAAGCTGCATACTTGGCAGAAAAAGAATTGCAAAGTGTGATGCTTCCGGATTCAGTTGACTTCAAGTTGTCATTACAAGATCCTGTCTCTTTTGAAATACTTCTCTTCTGAAAATCTCCAAGTGTGGATTTCTTTTGTGTTGCACAATGTTAGGCAGTATATGTTCAGGAAAATATAGATAATAAAAATGCACCAAAAGTACATGAAAAGAGATTCAATTTTTTTTTAAAAAAAAAGGGTGAGGTTGAAAGGTCATGTCATTGTCTAACCCCAGCCAGGAACTCAGCTCACTCATTCCCCCCCCACAGCAGAAGGAGGGAGCGAATCAGAGGAGCAGAAGTGAGAAAACTCATGGCTGAAGATAAAGACAGTTTAATAGAGAAAGCAAAAGCCACACATACAAGCAAAGCAAAACAAGGTTTTATTCATCACTTTCCATTGGCAAGCAGGTGTTCAGCCATCCCTAGGACAGGAGGGCTTCATCGTGCATAATGTTTACTTGGTTAGACAAATGCCATCACTCCTCATTCCTCCTTCTTCTCCAGCTTAGATGCTCAACATGATGCCATACGCAATGCAATATCCCTGTGGTCAGTTGGAGTCAGCTGTCCTGCCTGTGTCCCCTCCCTTCTTGTGCAACTCCCAGCCTCCTCACTGGTTGGGTGGGTTAAGGCGGAAGAGGCCTTAACACTGTGTAAACACTGCTCAGCAGTAACTATAACATCCCTGTATGATCAACACAGTTTTCAGCAAATACAAAACACAGGCTACTTTGAAGAAAATTAACTTTATCCCAGTCAAAACTTGCACAAGTCATCACTCAGTCTGTTAGTGAGATTAAGTGTTGTATGGACCATATTATATTCCTTGTTACAATCCCATCTAGAGATGCATTCCTTGCAAGGTTCTGTGTTTCTCCAGTAATAACACCGATATTGCTTCTACCCAAGATGTCACAGAGCATGCTTTGAAGGTCTGCTAAATAGCGCAACGGTTTTCATGGGTAATGAATGGGCAATTTTTTTCCTACTAGGAATGAAAGATGCAATTCGTGGAGTTTCGGTGGGCAGAAAAACTTCTGCAGCACACAACAGCTGGAAAAATTAGTGCACTGTCATGAGAACTGCCTAAGAACTGTTTTCTCTTTCACTGCTCAAGGATGAAGCTGCAGAGAAGCTATACAAATAGTGATGAATTATGCTGTACTGATACACTGGGATGTATCAGATGATACAGGAAGCTTGTCAATGCCCACATAAAATCATAGAATAGGTTGGGTTGTAAGAGACCTGTAAAAGGACATCTAGTCCAAAACCCCTTATCAAGATTAAATAAAACAGTGACTAACAAAGGTGTGTGAAAAGAAAATCATGTATTTTCTAACCACTCTAGTCACAAACTTCTAACAGTGCCTTCTGCAACCCAGATTTATTCTCTTATTTTCCTACTACTAAGTTCAATTAACTTACTGCATGGAATTCATGGTCTCTGTGTGAAGTAAAAACTATTTAATGATTACTTTAAAAAATGTAATTAACACATGCACTGCCCCTGGCTTGATGCATTTTAATAGTGAAGCTGAGAGAAGAAAAAGCCTTGATGTAATTTAGAATTAATAAGCTTTGTTTTTATAACTTTATAAGTAGCTTGAAATAATTTTATGAAACTTTCAAGTATGTTTAAAAGAAGTACATACCAATAAGAAACTGTACCTGAAATTTTATTTCCAGTTTGAAAATTCCAGGACAGTTCAAATGTGGAGTGAGCACACCACTTTTACAGCAAAGCTGGACAGCATTTATCTGTAAACCTAGAAAAGACACATCTGTAAGAAGCTTCACCTTGAAAAAAAGTGGTTTTCCAGTAGATTCAGGAGATCTGTTTATCAAGCCCTAGAGATCTAAAAACAAGCAAAAACCTTTCAGAAGTCCTAGAGAATAATGAAAGTGTTGAACAGCAGTTTTTCAGGTCACTCATACTTGGAATCTAATTTCCAACATTACAATGCCAATGTGTAAAAGTGCCCAAACATTTGTTTCCATCAAAATGACTGTTCACACAGCTGTCTGCAGTCTCCCACACTCACCTGCAATCTGCACTGTGTGCTAGAGACTGAAACTCAAATTCTTCCCAAGCCAAGTCCGAATATGCTGTCTGTACAAAGGGCATGGTTTGGTTTCTCTTGAAAGAAAGAGTAATAAAGGTCAGCAGGGAATGCTTCTGATTTCTTCAGTGCACCCCAAGTAGTCTTTTCTAACTACTCAGCTTTATTCTGAGAATCAAAAAGAACCTGGAACAGGGCAGAAAAAGCTAGAGAACAGTCAACTGTAAACTTTTTCCTGGGTTATCTCAGGTGAGCCACTTTGTGACTCACTGGACTTAGGACTACCCACAGGGCTGATGTAAGGACAAACACATTAAATGTTGTCAAGCATGGGAATAGGGTCCACGTGGAGAGATTCCATTTCCCTGTGACAGACTTGTTGCAAATACTATGACTGTGTGTCTAGTCTGACTGTGTGTCTAGTCTGAGGAATATAAGTAAACTTAATAAGAATGACCCAACATTCTCACAGTAGACTGTTTTGCATTTTTATCTGACACCTAATTTTCCATTAAATAATTATGCAACCCTTAGCAATATGTTTTCTTAAGTCTTATTACTGTCAGGTGTAATTTATTATTCTTCTTATCTGAGTTATTTAAAAACCAAACAAAATTATTTTTTTCTTCTAAAAAACTGTCTTAGTGGTACTAATTCTAATTTGTGGCTGAATTAATAAAAATCCAATAATTACAACAAACTAATTCTTACACTAGAAATGGAAATTCTACAGTACATTTTGCAGATGGTTCCAGTAACTCTCACAACCAGAAAAATGTAAAACATGCTACAGGGGAAGCTGAACAATGAAGAACAAAAAGATGCTTTATTTTTTTTCCTGGCATTTGTGAGGTTTACAAAACCTGAAATAAATTTCACAGATCAGCCACGATAAGTTGATCTCAGTTATTGTGAAAAAAATTTTACATTACATCTATAGATCTTTCACTGCTGATTGTGCACATTCTTCTCTTCATGAATAATTTTTTATTAATTGTTGTACTGCAAGGTAAAAATTAATTAGGAAACGTTATATTTCCATAATCCTCCCACAGCTTTCTGAGCACAGAAGTATTTGGAAATATATTAACAATTGCTGAATGAGACCTAAAATTAAAAACTACTTATGACTATTCTTTTTCACTGTGAAACTCAAATTCTACACACTAATATATTTTAGGCTACTTTCACTTAAAAATATATGTAAGTGTTTTGTCTTTGGAAATATTGTCCGAGTTGTAATATAATGGAAACGCCTTGCAGAGCAAATCTGCTGTTAAAAAGTCACAACCAGAAGTTCATTTTTGAACTCTTCTGGTGTGACATAAGCTCAGCTGAAAAAGCCATTTTAACTGTATTATTACCAGTGTCAAATAAAATTTATGTTTTAATTGGACTAAAATGATACATGAGATGACTGTCCCACAGCCCAACAGCTTCTCTCACACAGATCTCATTGGATACTTCTAATGAAGTAGTTTACAGCTCTGAATGAAAATTATTCCCATGCAGAAGTAAGGCATGTATATTGCTTTAAGCATCAGAGAAACTGTAGCATTATGATGCATATTCAGCCTGAAAAAGCAAACGAGGGAAACCAGTTTTTTACAAATAAGTATTCCACAAATTCCACATGCAAAGCCTAACTCCTTATAATCATCCTTATTGTAGCAGACAAGTAATTTCCTTTATTAGAGTTCTGATAGCTTTCCTTCCTTTGTCTGAACTCTGTTTGCTACCTGATGTTTCCATTTCTCTGAACAAAATATTTGCAGACTGGAAAACAGCTCTTCCATACGCAGAGAACTAAAAATGTTTGCAGATTGTTTTGTGTTAAAATAGTGTTTTCCTTCACACATGAAGACAAATATCTAAGACCACCTCTCTCTGGACCAACATGCTTTTTTAAAATTAAAGTACTAAGCTATTCAGTTCTGAGTATGCATCATTTCAGAGAGTATTTAAATAGTTCTATGTCTGTTACATAAATGTTGCATTTGAATTATCACTTTGGTAAACCTTGAAATTGAATTTTCTCTTCAGAAAATTTCTTCAAGAATTTTCTCTTCTCTATAGGAACAGTATGGTACAATAAACATGGATATATTCCTGTAACGTGGAGATTCCAGGATACATTTGGTTGTGCTGTCTTAGATGGTGTGGTTCTTCCAACATGTATATGGATTGTTAAATTTTAGGAGAGTGAATACTCACATTCATTCAAAATCTCTACTGTTAGGTACTCCCAATGCACATGGAGTGAGGTCTCTGCCTCTGCACTAATGAGGACAGGGACATATTTTACCTGCGTTCTGCAAAGTTTTGATGTGATCAAAGTTCCTCGCACTTCAGTTGTGCAGTTTCGGCTGATGACTCTGCAGTCAGTAAAAGTGCTGAAGATTGTCTCATGGCTTTTGCAATCCTTTTTCTTCATATTTCTGCTCCCTTACTGGTGGCAGAAGTCTTGTCATCAGAAAAAAAACCTCTTAGCTTTCATTTAAGAGAGAAAAGAATTAAATAGCAAAAGACTAATAAAAACTGTTTAAAATCTCACAATTTTGGAATTACAAATAATGCTTTTAGTTACATAGCTTTCCCCCCTTTCTTTCATTGAACCCTATTTTTTTCTTTCAAAAATAATATATAAAGGAAAAACAGTGATGAAAGTAAAAGGATGCTGTCAGAGTTTCTAAAGTTTACTGAAGCTGCCTCATAAACAAATGGAGTGGTGTTTAACTTGAACGACCTCCCTCCACCAGGAATATAATCAATAAGGCTTAGGCCACTTTGCTTGTTACTTATTTTATGCTGCCTTATCTTCAGGTCTTATCTTCAAAATTACTAACATATTTCATATTTCCAAATTACAAAAAAAAATAAATTTGGAGAAACTATGTTTCTGCCAACTACCAGCAGGGAGGAACCCCAGAAAACAAACAAACGAACAAAAAACCAAACCTACAAAACCCCACAGTCCAGGAAACCCATAAAAAAGGTAATTTGGATAAGACGAAGTTTACACTCTGCCACCATACCCACAAAAAACACAGAAAAGCATTCACACATTAATTACTCCAAGAAGCCCAATTTCAATGACGTAAGCAAGGCCTGGTTCACCAGACAACTTAGTGCTCCTGCTTATTGCTGATCATTGAGCAGGTACTGCAGCAGAATGGAGTATACCATCTTATATAGTTCACTGTATAAAAGGGTTCTCATGATTTTTTTATTGTTGCCACAGAAGAGAAGCTATTTTCAAAAGTTTGAAAGGAAGATGAAGAATTCATAAAAAAGACTTATCAAAGGGGATATTTTTGCTGATATTAAAGCAGTAGGTAAGACTGCATGCCCTCAGCATAATTACAATTAGAGTAATTGTTCTCAAATTGTATTCAGATTTAGAGTAATTGTTTTCAAATTGTATTCAAATCAGAGGCTGGCTTATTTTTTGCAGCTACCTTACTGTAATGAAAGATACTCCTCCCTTGAAGTCTGCTCCTGTTTGAGACATTTAAAATATCTTCTGCATATTTTGAAGCAACAGCTTGCAAAGCAAACCTTCTGATGAGGTGGTATGCATTCTTATCATGCTGAACTTTATTTTTATGCTTAACTAACAGATTGTAGACAATTTTTTAGTTGTCCATACATAAGGTTTCGATTTAAATTGTATTTTCAACAAAAGACTGGTTTTTTACATTATATTTTCCATTTTTAAAATGTCATTTTTGTTCAGACATCAGAAAGCGGGGGCTGGTGGCAGAAAGAACTCTGTCCAAAAAATCTTGCTTGGCTGAATTTTTGAATGCTAGTTCCTTATGATGTTGTGTTTGCCATGTGAACAAAGCCTTTTCTGAGCGGAGTCATACTGCATAATC
This sequence comes from Neopelma chrysocephalum, assembly GCF_003984885.1. NCBI lineage: Eukaryota > Metazoa > Chordata > Aves > Passeriformes > Pipridae > Neopelma > Neopelma chrysocephalum. The sequence goes on from NW_020925093.1 coordinate 586,837, forward strand.
TGCAAACCTGCACAGTAACAGTTGATGATTTTATATGATCAATATCAACAAGCTCAGTAATTCATACTGGCAGCAACATAAGATCTTCAAAATATATCTTCCTAAAGCATTACAGCTCCAGTTTTTGTTTCATATACAACATTAAACATTTGATAAATGGCAGAATTCTCAATAGAGATTACATGCTTAATCTTGCAAACTGCCTTTGAGAAGGTAGCAGGAGATACTTGGATTTACAGCCACTCAGCAGGATGCAGACTCAGTGCAGAGTAAGTAATTGCAGAGTATGAGGATTGCATAATCTGGCCTATAGTTTTAAATCCAGCCAAGAGGTACACTTAGTTAAATCCTTTAAGAACAAGCAAAAAATAAATGTTTGGAGAAGAAAATAAAATTCTGGTTTGTAGTCTTGTACAGGCATTTAGTATAGTTCCTTGGCTTTCAGAAACACATGCATTCTGCATTGGTTTTTAAAATTTTATTATAATCTGTTACTGCAGAATGGGGAACCCGTGGAGGTGTTTGTTGCATAACATCTCTTGTGGCATATCTGTTTGATAGTGGTCCACAGATTAGTAATGTTATCTCTTGGCCTTGCAAAATTACCTCCTGGACACCTTGCAAGACTTATTTCTGAAGTAATTCTAAATTGTGACTCCTCTTTACCACTATTTGTTTTCCTGCTTTTACAATTAAAAATTTCATACCCATAAAAAAAGTCTCCTCATTGAAGTCCTTTAATGTTGGAAAAATCTACCTAGAACCTAGTAAGTCTTGATGATTCAGCTTCAGATATTGAAAGTTGTTAAACACCATCTGTGAAATGTATCTAAACTTCCACCTCAAAAGGTTTTCAGGCTCTTTTGACTGTTTGCTTCTTTTTCTCAGTTCTTCTTACATACATTTTAATTATCTTTTCAGAATTTGAGTGGCTTTTATAACAGGTAAACCTCCAGATAAGGAAACTGCTGGATCGTGTATGACCTTTGGTTATTTAATTGTTTTAGTTATTAACAGTGAATACTAAAGACTAAGCTTTGAGAACACAAAACTTTGTTGTTAGTGAAAAGGGGCTGTAAAAGTACAAATTACCATCCAGATTTTTCCTCTGCATATCACATCAATTTTCAGAGTTTCATTTACTTTCGTTTCGTTTTCGTTATGAAAAATTTTGGCAAAGACCTTCCAGCTGAATAAACCAGCAATTTCCCAGTATCAGAAGTTTTATTAAATATAAGTTTTCTTATAAGCCAGAGTATGGTTCAATATACAAGTTCTTATTCCAAAACAACTGTTACAACTGCCAATTACCTTGTGAGAATAAGTCAAAGTTTCTCTGTGGAAGCGAGAGAAAAGAATTAGCTCAAGAGAGAAGAGGAAAATATGCTAGATGTTAATAAGTGAAGCAGATTAGTCTTAGTATGTACAATCTAAATAGAGATATTTTTCCTGAAAATTCTAACTAATCACCGGTGTTTCCAAATGCAAAAAAATATGACAGCTGATTTTTTTTTTTAATATCCCCAGTAATCCACTTTACCATTATTATCACTAATTTTATAATTTCTGAAATCTCTCACTTTTAATGATCTACCAAAGCCAGCCAGAGTACTTCGGGAATAATCTAATACTAGCACATTATTATGGTATGGCAAACTCTGGAGCACTGAAACCCTTAAAGGGCTGCTTGGTTTGCTTGACTGGTTCCTCTAAATTCTGCTTCCTCTTTGCCTTTCTCCCTTCCATTGCTTTGTGGCTTCTGTATCTCGTACTATAAGTACAGAAAAAAACAGCTCCCTCAGGAGTAGTTTAATAATTGTTTCCCTCCAACTTAGCATTAAGTGTGGGATATACTATTTGCAGATAAGAAGCCCTGAAGAAGAGTTGAGATGTTATCGTGCGAAGGTATTCATCATATCTTCAGATTGCTCACCAAAAGATAACTCAGTAAGAAGGATAAAAGCCAGAGCCAGTCCTATACAGGACATGACATCAACTCATTAAAAACAAATTGTCTCCTTCAGAACCTCTACAGTTTCCACTGAGCAACTACAGCTAAAGTACTAGATTGGACTGCTCTAGCAGCTCCATTCACACCAGCTGGCAGTGTTTAGTAATAAATTTCTATACAGACTTGCCACTCACTAACGAGTCCATGCTGATTCTAGGTGGACAAAAACTCTCTCACCAAGAGGTGCTGCATACCAAACTGCTAAATCAGGTAAATCTAAGGTTTTCTTCCCACTCATTTCAGGGAGAGCTAACTGGAACTACAAATCAGTCCCTTCTTATCTAAAGGCAGTTGACAACTTCTCCTCTCCCTCTCCCTCTCCTTCCCCCCTCCCCTCTCTCCCCTCTCCTCTCCTTCCCCCTCCCTTCCACTATTCTTCCCCCTCCCTGAGATAAATCTCTTCAGGCCTAAGTGGTTCAAACAAAACAGCTTTCAAGTGCCAGCCATCTTTTTTCTCATTAAAAGCTGAAGATATCTACCATTCCTAAAAAGCTTTATCTGAATTGGATTCTTTCTCTGAATCCTATAATTCTGTGCAATTTTAGCAGACTGGAAGATTAACAAAACGCTGGGGGTTCAATTTCTCCTTACAGCACATTGCATCCTGAGTCCTCCTGTAACATACAGCAAGGGCTTACCAAAGCAATCCTGTTCCTAGTCTTTTGCTGTTAGTTGTATAAACTGGGAGTTTTTATGAATGAAAATTTTATTCTGAAAGACATTGTAGTGGTATTGAAGAATATGGAACGCAGCATGAACACGTACAGTGCTGGAAAATCGACGCATGGGGCATTTGTTCTACATAAACTCCTATAGCTCTGCCAGCATCAGAGCTAAGGTGATGTAAAGGCTTATTTGCAGTGACCTTTTTGCATCATTGATATAAAGCTTCTACACGGTTCAACCTATGCATTACTGAAGTAACCTTTTTCTTAACAAGAAGGAAGAAGTAGTAATTATCCCAAAGTTTCTCTTTTGGAGGATGCCACTTTGCCAGATTTCACATTGCACAATCAGAATTCAGTTATTTACCAAGGAACAATCAGAAATGCATGTATACACATATATGAGTGGGTTTACCATATAACTACATATAAATACAGAATAAAAGAGAGTAAGCCATAATCAAAGACCTGAGAAGCTTTTGCTAGAAATGCTGCTCCCTGGCCACTGTTCTACAAGCTAAGGGATTCAGAAAGAGAGATGTGAAAAAAACGCAACTCCCATACAATATAACCCAGCTGCCCTGAAGCCAAAGACCCTCGAAGCCGGGCTGTCCAGAAGATCACCAGCCAAAGGGGAGGGACAAGCTGGCTCTGCCCCAGGCAACCTTCTCCGGCCAAGCCGTGCCAGCACCGGCTGCCCCCGAGCACCGCTCCACCCACAGTGGTCCCGCAGCTGCGGCCCTTGGGGACAAAACTAGGACCTGCTCCAGCCTCCCTCCCGCCCCATAAGGCTCCCGGTGACCCCGGAGGGTCTCCTAGGAGGCTCAGGCGCAGGGCCCCGCTCCAATTAGCCACCCGTGCGCGTCCCCGCCCTTCCTCCGCCACATAAAGGGCGGCGAGCGGAGCGCGGGGCAGGTCCTTTAGCCTGGGGGATTGGCGGTGTAACCGGTGCTGGCCGGCCGTTTCTTTCGCCTGTCGTTTTTCTTACACAGGTGGATTTGAGGCCGCTTTGCTTCAGTTTTTGACCCCTGTCGCTGCGGCAGCAGCCGGCTCTGCCGCAGAGCCGCTCCGGTGCGCTCGAGGCTTCCTGAGCCGGCACAGCCCAGGGGTGCGAGGCCGAGCCCTGCCGAGCCAGGGAAGCGCGGCGGGGGCACTATGCCTGCCACCTTCGTTGGGAGGTGCCTGGGGCGGCTGCTGCTGTTGCTGCTCTGCGTCAGTTTCTCGGGCGGGAGCCCCGCAGGTAAATGTAAAAGCTCCCTTGCGCCGCGGGCCAGGTCCCCTCCGCCCTTAGTGTAGGGCAGGCTGGTGCGAGGGGGGCCGGGACACCGCCCGGGAGCAAAGGTCCTCCCTGGCCCGCAGCATCCCCCCGGCTCTCAGGCGGCTGCTATTCGGCCGTGCCTGTGGAAATGGCTGAGCCGTTTCTTCTCCTCAGCAGCCCCGACCCTCCCCGGCGCCCCTGCCTCCCTCAGCGCTCGGGGCTGTTTTAGGGCAGCGGGGAATCAATCCCCTCACCGCTGTTCCCCGGCATCGGGGTGGCTGGCGGCGGCCCATCTGCTTTGTGCGGTCCGGTAGCCTCACTAATGTCTCTGTCAGAAACGGCAGGGTTTACTAGCTCACAGGTGCAGGACTGGGAGGCTGAGGCATAGAGTTTTATTGCTGCCCTATCCTTATTGAGAAAAACATTTAAATCCTGGAAAAAAAAAAGAATGAATTGGCAGATTACAGTGCTAAAATATCAGTATGCCTAGCAGGTTGGGAGGAATGCTCCTTGGAATTTAACGTTGAGGTTTTAAAAGTGGCGTTTAAAATCCATGAAGGATGAGGGGCTTGAGCCTTCTGGGCCCTATTCTTTTCGTAGTGGTTTTCAGCAGTTTAGCACGGGGCTAAGCACTTCTCAGGAAATGCAAGTTTATTTCTTAAATCAGTGGATTTCTGCTGTTAATCCCTGCTTTGGGAGGCACTGCAGAGTAGAATGAAATATTATCAGGAGGAACTACCAAATAGCTGATGTTTGCTGTGCAAGATGAGCTTTCTAGAAGAGGTCTTGCCAAGGCTGGGAGTTCTGTCATGACGTCTGTGAACACAGTGGCTGTGACTTGAATTAACCATCAGTAGTTCAGCTATGTCTTCAGTGTGTGATATATAAATAGTTATATGTTTGTGCCTGCCTCCTTAATACTGAGAGGAGCAGTACTGTTTCCCGTGTGACGGTAGCTTTCATAAACTTTGTAGTCGTCTCACATAATGTGGAAGGAAACATACTTTGCGGTTCTTAAGGCTTGTTTAAAATATGTATTCATATGTGCAGGGGAAAATCTGCTTTGTAGGTCTTAAACAGTAGATGTATTTCTGTACACATGCAAAACTTGAAGGCCTGTCTAACAGCTTACTTCATTGAGAAGTTTTGTGACTGTAAATTGCCTGATATTTGTAGGAACATGTAAGTCACCATGTGGCTAACTTGCCATGAGGTGGTGTTTTCTGATGTCTGTTGCTGCCAAAAAACTGTAACCTGATAGTAACTGAAGCAATTCTAAGTTTATATATAAAGCCATTGGTGAAATGATGTGCTCTTATGAAAGAAAAAAAAGCCAAACAAATTAAACAACAAAGCCCTATTTTTGTTTCCAAAATTTCCACAAATCTACCATCTTCCCAAGGTGATGGATATTGGGTCTGGTTTTGTCAGAAATAAGGTAGCAGGTTTAGTTCCTTTTATCCATAGAGAGTAAGGCTGTTGTTTTTTAGACTTGCATTAAATGTTTTTATAGATGTATAGTTGTTTAACTTAGATAATTGTTTTGGAAAAATTCAAACCATTGCTTTTATTCTGTGTTGAGCTACGGGTAATTTTTAACACATCACAGCACACTTGTCGGGACCCCTGGTGGCCTAGTGGTTAGCATGCAGGACTCTCACTGCTGCGACCCAGGTTTGATTCCCCGGTCCCCTGGGCAGATGGAGCTCGTTAGTCCTGTGAGGCCATCCATCTATGAGAAGGTCACTCTAAACAAACCTACGTCCTGAGGACCTCACTGCCATTGTCCAAGCTCGCTTGGCCCCGGCAGATGAACCTTAGGATTAAAGGGTGGGCTCAGTTCAGCGCATGCTGTGTCTCACCTAAAAAAATCCATTGCGCAGGCTGGAAAGGTAAAAAGACCTTTCCCAAAATCTTCGTTCGCGAAGACTGGCCATTATTATAGCACACTTGTTCAGAACTTGCTTGATTGGTTGGTTACCATTGTGGTTGCCTTGTATAGTTGACTGATTTAGGAAAAGCAATCCCACCACATCTCATCTCTCAGCTTCTGCTCCTGAAGAAACCAAGGACCGATGAGTAGAGAACAAACCTCACTTCTTACAGACTTTGTTTACAGGTTGGATTTTTCTGGTTTGCCCTGAGGGAAGGGTGTTTATCAGGGCACTTGGAAGTCCTTCATGTTGGTTCTCTGGTGTCTCAGGGGTATTAGGAGGTTCTGGTGAGTGTTTTGGGATGCTACTCAATGCTTGTGTACTTACACAGAGTATATGATTGATAATAAACCTTAGTGATGTTAAATGAAACTAAATTGTATTTCAGCTTTTCCTTGTTCAGCCCCTTTCTGGCTGGAAGAGAGCAAATAGATTTTTAAGTCTGACGTTGCTTCGATGAGGATGATGATGAGCATGGAACATCCACAGTTTATCCCCCAAATATTGGCTGCAGTATGGAGCAGACATAAGGTGGAAGAATAAATTAATGACATCATATTCTTGGAACAAGAGCTCTACAAACTACTACACTGTCGATTAAATCTAATGCAAATCCATTAAAAGCTAAGGCATGCAGCTATGACTCAATAGTTTGAGAAGTTACTTGACTTGCTTACATAATTGCCTGGCTGGATGACACTGATCTTTCAGTGCTTCCTTACCTTGATCTCTAATGCTATTCAGCAGGTGTATATGAGAGGAGAAGAGCAGTGCAATTTTATCTCTGTGCTGTGCAGTTTGACATATGGACAGATAAGACTCAAGATGTGAGAGCAGTGGTGACAAGAAATAACACTACTTGACTGGTTTAACTTAATGCATGAATCAAGGAGGAAAGCCAAGATGAGAATCATGTTAATATGCAGGATCATGTTGCAGGTGATCTGCCTTCATTGCAGAGAGATAACAGAGCTGCTGTACATCTTGGCATTTCCGCCTTCTAAATTTATAATTTTTGGGGATTTTAGTTACTGTGCAGGTGATCCACGACATAGAATGTCTCAAGATGCTTCAGGTATAAAAATCCGTGGAGCTTTCTTCAAACTTAACCATGAATATCAAAAAAACAATAGCTCTTCCTGCTCTCAGCACCTCTGTAAAGCAGAGAGTAAGAGTTACTGGCTGGGTCATAAGCCGGCAGATGTTCAGAGCAGATTTCTTGAATTTTTTTATAAGGGGACGGACTGGTAGGGAAGAGTTAGCTGTGAGACCAGTGGACTAGTCTGAAAAATTATGCAAATTAAACAAACTGATGTTGAGAACCTGTAACACTTAATTTTTTAAATCATATTCTTTGGCTACCTTGCTTTACTCTTGATCCAGACTGGTTGAAGTATGATGTGCAGATTGAGAGAGCAGATGGTGCAAGCCAGGCATGACTGTGATGTAGTCTTGAGTAAATGTGTGCTGAAAGTGCCAGTGGGAGCGTCTGTGAGTTGTCTGTGCCTGTAGTGCTGAAATGGGGTAGGAGCATTAGTAGTGTCATTCATTTGTAGGAAATGGGAGAGTGCTGACTTCAACTTTGCTGAAGGCATGCAGTTCTCAAAAGTTTGAATGAACTTAAAAGTATGATGTAGGTTTTTGTTTTTCATCTATGTGTGTTTGTTGCTGCCTTGAATACCTAAAAGAGCTTATCACCCCCATGCCCCCAAGACTTTAACTGCAACTCTAAAATGTGCCCTTTTTTGCCCTTTCTGCCTACAGGCAGAATCCCTTACTCTAAGTGCTGTGGTGGTAGAATATGTCCTGCAATACCTTAGCATGTGAAGATAGTGTTCGTTTTGTGCTAACTAGCTCTGCCACCCAAATGTGGAAACAAAAAGGAAGGACCAAACATTTCCATTCTTCCTTGAATTCTTAGTGGAAAGTGACACAAAGACTTAAAAGTAAGCAAGTCATCATCTTCCCCTGCTCTTCTTTCTCCAGTCAAGAGCATAAAGCAAAATCCTACAGTCTTGCCTGGCTGTTGGAAGGAAACCTGTTTTAGGTGGAGGATCAGATTTGTAGTAGTGTTAAGGAAAATGGAAATCATCATTAGGATTATATGTTGAAGCTTGTGTTTGACACAGATGTCTTTTGTTTTGCTTACCAAGATGCTAATAGGAGGAAATAAGGTTTGTTCACTGGATCACATTAGACTTTTAAGGTTGTAATGAAGTCCTTATTCTATTAGCAAGTCTGCTAATCCGTGTTAAAAATAGTCAATTAGAGTCAGTGGTTGTCTAAGCCCAGGAAGAATTCAGGAGTAAAGTTTATAAAGTCTGCTGTAATATTCTGAAGAATGGCTTTGCTTGACTGTAGACTAACTACAGGAAAAAAGCTGTATACAGAAATTAGAGATCAAATTAATACTGCCTCTGTTCTTCCATATTTTCTTGCTAAAGTGAGCTAAAGAACTGCTGAAAAACAGTTCTTGTGCATTTTTCCCTGTATATGCTCAGATCTTGGGAAGAAATGGAGAAAGAATGCTGAGGTGAGGAGCTTCTGCTTGAATCCTTCTCATGAACTAGTTTCTAACTCAAATTAAATTTCTTTAAACTTTTTTCTAGATCCAGTTACGACAACACAAGATGCCAGTCAGTCTCAGGCGAACTCCTTGACTAAGGTGCAAGTTGGACTTAATGAATCATCTGGTAATTGTTTTATTTCAGTACACCTAAACTTACAGTACTTTTTCTTACTGATACTTATTTATTATGTAGCGTGTTTCATACTCAAGTCTTTTAAAATAAAAAATCGTCACTTTTCAGAAGAAACAAGAGTAGGTATACCATCTAGGCCTTTTAAAGCCACTGCTTTAAGAGATTAAGTGTTATAAGCATCTGTAGTACTAGAAAAAGCTATGCAGCTGCCAGTTGTGTGACCTGTTGCCCTTATGCATATATGCCATTAAAGCAGGCAGTGACCCTGGAGGTTGGACAATGCCTGAAGTAGTACCATTGCAGGAGTGTTCTACTACTTAGACCTGATAATTTTTCATGTGAGGGCTCCTGATGCTTGCCTTAGTGAAAGGTGCAATAATGCCCTTGCATCACTGTGCTTGCTGCCTTCATCCATCTATTTTATTAATTACAGCTGTGTCAAAAACATCTATTGTCCCTTGTACTTTTATTTGCTGTATTCTGGGCCTTAACTGTGGTTTTGACAGGGAGCAGGGAATAAATTCCAGGCAGGAGAAGAAACGAATGATTGTTGATTCTACCCCTTATTTCTCCATAAAGATCAGAGAAGGAGGATTTCAGCAGTGTACGAAAGCTCACGTTGATTAGTACAAATCAAAAATGGCAAGTTATAATTGTACATGAACTCAATCAAGTTATGACAAGTTGCTCCCTCCGCAGGTTTTTTTTTTTGTTGGAGATAATGCTATTTATCTGCTGTTCATCTTCAGAGTTTTTTAGCTCTGTGAGATCTACGACTGCAATAGCTAATAGATTCAGTAACTTTCTACGTACATAAACACAAATAGACATAGGAGCTAAAATACAGAACTATTTCATATAATATGACCTCACCTGGCTATTTTCATTTGATATGGGAATTGAGGATAAAAGGTCAGTATGAAAATCCTATTGGAGTGCAAGATATTTTAAAGGTTGTCTAGTTTTTTGTGGATGGGTAACAGCTACCATATGAACTGGTGGTGGTGCCTTCTGAATATGTCATCATAAGGGATTTTAATAACAAACCAGGTGATGCATGTAGTAGACTGACAGAAACTCGGGTGATCCATAACAGCCTTGGCATGTTGTCAGAGTGTTTGTGCACACAGACAGGTTAAGGTTTGCCAGAACTCTTTTAGCCTTTACGTGTTAATTCATGGGTAAATACTGGACTAGTTTGTTTCTCCATTGGGCAGAGACCAAGGTTTGCTTGTGTTCTTGGCTAGAGCAACAGGACTTAGTGACTAGTGCTAGGGACAGCTTTCCTTTGCTTAAAAAGTCATTTTGGGCTGCCAGTTGAGGTAGACAACAGTCTGCTCTCAACATGCCCTGTTTGTCCATGCCAACCACCTTAGTATTATATAGCTTTATTTTTACTTAAACTGGTTGAATCTTGAAGGTAGGTATGAAAGCACAGATGGAACAAGTCAGGCAAAAGGTTGATCGCCTATTGTACAGCGTTCCTTGTGCTATGACCTGACATGATGCCTTCTGAAACTGGCCAACAACTTGAAAGGCGTGTGGTACCTCTGTTTATGCCTTTAGATGCAAACGACTAGCAGGAACTGCCTTTAGTGCTGAACTGAGAGGCATGTGTTTAAGAACTTTACGTGAAAGTTCATTATTTTATTCAGGAAAGGAGAAGGAGTAATTATGCGGAGATCTAGGCTTTCAGAGGTACTATTTCTACTGCACAGTGATCAACTCTGCCACCCAGTGCTTCTCTCAGCAAGAAGACTAAAGCTGCAGTCCAATTCCTCTTATTTTCTCAGTTACGAGTAGACATCTTTTCTATCCATGGACAGGAGAGATTATGAAGCCCCTTTCCTTGTACAAAATCTAGCATAATTTTCTTTTACAATGATGTATGATTAGGCAGTAATTACTGTTCATGTATTTCTGCAATGCATTATGAAATATCTGACAAATTATTTTCAAGCATGTAAGATGTGGCTTAAAACTTTTAGTTTGTCTAGTGGGGGGAAAATCTATTTCCTTTGTGTCATCACTAAATTAAAAGAAGATTATTGTAGTTGGTCTACAACTCTTAGAGCTGTAGTTTATTAATTTGCCTTTTTCTGTTCTTGAAATGCACTGAGCATGTGAACAAGTGATGGGAACAGACTGTTTGTGCTTACAGTTGCTGTATCAAGATGAGCTTTGTAGGGTTTTATAAAGGATTGCATACTCTCTGAAGAGTATGTGATCCATAGTCCTTCTGAAAAGTGATTTTGCAGAACATAGTAAAGCTTTTAAATGTAGGTTTTCCTCACAAAAGGAGTAGTTTTTAATCTGGCAGAGGATGATTGATATTAATATTCTTCTTGTGTGGAAGCGCATTTCCTGGATAGGACAGTAGAAGTTTTGTGGAGCAGTGAGGATCTCTATGTTCTAGTGGATCACATGTTCTAGTGGTGTTCTTACCTAGACTTTCTGGCTGTATGATAAAATTGTAGTGGCTTTGGGAATGGCAGTGTTCTGTTCCTCTGTTTCTTTATTTTTCTAAAGCTTACTGCTTTTTCAGGAACTATTTAAACATGGATGTGGTCCTGTATAGTTCTAGGATCCATCTGTAATATATAGGTGACTTCTTGAATCAGGCTGTGGAACATTTTTAGAGTATTGACATTCACAATTAGAGCATTAAATAAAAGCTGGAAACCATCTTCTAGCATAGCATGATTGCTATAACAGCAACGCCACAACACTGCTGCTTTAAGATTCTGACTGTTAACACACAAGATATATAATAGGATTTCTGTAGTAGTCAGCATTTGGCAAGATTATTATTCCCCCCCCTAAGATTGCTATAACTAATGGTTGCACTACCTTATTGACGTGTTGCTGTGTGATTACTTACATAGAATAATATATTATTTTGCTTTGCCCCAAACCTTGTTAGGTCCAGATCTTACCACACAAGATTTCAAGCAGCCAAGCAAGGAGCACCAGTCTAATGGCTCTTTTCTGCAGTTTGAGATACTCCTACCTGGTGAGTGTGTTATTTTTTGTCTTCCGTTATTTTATATCCAATGCCTCTGCTTACAGATAATCTTTCATATCAGTTGTAGAAGGAGTGAAGATGCTCAGAGTGAGCATGTGATGAGCTCAGTAAAAGAATAAAAGTAAGTGTATGCTACCATTGACTATTGTGTTCTAACAACTATTTTGCAGTAGAGAATTACATTCATTATTAAAACTGCAAGTAAAAACAATTCATAGCTCTCTCTTCCTCCAAATCAATTGAAGCAACAGTTCTTTTGCGCTAGTGAATCCACTTGGAGAGACCATGTAAGCTAGGGTACAGGTGTTAGCTTAGCAGCGTTGCAGGAGTTAAAGCATGAAGAATATTGATGGAGGGGCATAAACATAAGGCATACAGGCCAATGTGGTCAGCCATATGTTCCATTTATTATTTAATTAAGTCAACTTTTATACAGTTTAGTTTGTTTGGGGCACATGCTTACAACAAGGTGATTGGATAGCTCAGTCTGTGCACGCGTCTCATGTCTCCAGTTCATTGGACCTGATGTTCTGTCCACGCGATCTGAAGTCATAGTTGGAATGTAGAGGCCTTCCTAATTAGGAACTTTCTGAAATCTGCAGGTGCACCCTTATCTATACTTTCTCAAGGCTTTCTTGCTCTAAACATACTATGTTCTCAAACCTTATAATTAGACACACAGCTAACAAGTATAAACATTGCGTATTTTCACACAGTCTATAAGCATAAACATTACAGCTTACAGCTTCTAGTCATGTCAAGCAAGGCCTACAGAAATGCAATGGAAATTGCTCACAATTTGAATCCTGCAACAGAAGAAAAGTTAAGATTAAACCCATTCCTAAAGAAAATGTGAAGTTCCCAGTTGCCAAATAATATTTTCTAATTAATTTCTTGGGCAACTGGAAAAACTGAAATCTCTCAAAGGTTTGCATCGTACTGGCATGATATTTTAAGGATATAATTGTGCAGCATTGATGCTGTATTTTCTTCTGGCAGGAAACTTAAGGTAGTGTCTGTTTCCTGTTATGGTATGTGCACTCTTGGTACAGGGTTGCCCCAGATGTCAGTCTTGCTAGTGGTTAATCTTCAATATCATAGTGTTTCCTTGTTCTGTTCATTTAAAGGGTGGCTTTAACTTTAAAATAATCTCAAAAGGTACAGATTCTATTTTAGCCAGTGTAATCTGACTGTAAGACTTTTTCTGCTGTGAAACCAGTTCCATTTGTAAAATTTGATCATAAACAACCTCAGTAAGCAGTGTTATACTTGACTCATTTATTGTGTAATCACTCTAATAAATGTTTCAATAACTGACTTTGCTTTGCTATGAAAGGCTGAGGTATTGCATTTCTAAGTTTATTTCCAGTTCAGCAGATCTGAAATATTTTGACTGGGACTTGAAGTTCTGGACATGCTGTTCTTCAGGTTGTAAATTTCTCTGCCAGACCCAGTCAAGTTCACTTATTCTGTATTGGGAAGTATCTGGTGCTTCTACTTCAACCAGGCCTTGCTGTTGACTAGGTATGACTTGCATTACTAAGACAGTGAGTTGTATTTTAAAGCTTCCTTTTCTCTTGGAAAGAATGCAAGCTGTGAAATACAACTGCACTTTTTTGACTATCAAGTACTGCAGGGCATGTCTAGGATTGGGGTGATGCTTGGAATAAATGTTCATGAAGATTTCAGATGGACTAACAACACTTGTATCTAGAAGACATGAAAGAAAAGGCCAATCATGGAATAAAATGTAATTGCTAACAGGTACAATGTTTAATGTGTTTTCTTATAAAAGGCTGTTTCTATAGGTCAGAAGATACTTGCTGTGTAAAGCCTACTTTTTGGTTATGTGTAAACCTTGTTAAAAGCAAAAAACTGTCATGTTTTTCTACTGTGTTGGAATGTTTTCACATTGTAATTCTACTGACTTGTCAGGAAGGCAAAGGCAGCCATAGATTGGTTTGAAGATGATTTGATTTCAGCTGGAGTATATGTAGTGTGAAAGACCGGATCCAACTGTGATCCAACAACGTTAGGGCTGTGGACTTTATCAACAACTTCCCTAGAATTAGGGTATTGCTGTGATCTCAGTATCATAAAAATCTGCAATTGTCCAAAATCCAGAGGGTTATACATATTTGACTTACTCTTATTGACATTAATATTACTTTCTATATACTTACTATGTACTTAATATTTTTGGTTTGGATTAAATAATGTAAATGCATGAATCTACCTTGTTTTCAGTGAAATGAGTATCTATGTTTCTATATTAGACCTCTTCGTAGGTAAACTAGGAAGTTTACCTACAAATTGGAGTGTGTTATTTTTGCAATGAATGTATATCGTAACAGGGCTTAAGAATATTACTGAGGTACATTGCAGGGTTTTTTTTACCCTGTGAAGTATGAGTAGTGCTCTGTATTCAACTCTAATCCTGCATATGCAAACACAATCTTCCAATCTCCCCCAACCATGAAGAAATCTGTTTTTTCAGTAAAAATTTTTTAAACTTCTTCTAGGTCCTCCTGGTACTTTGCTGGAAAGAAATATCAGTTTGGCCAATGCAACTACAGTTGAACTTTCATGCAAATTAGATCCGGATTCTCATTTAAAAAGTCCTCAAGTGACCTGGAAAAGGGGGAATGAAACAATCAGTCACACCAGTAAAACTGAGGACAGCTGGAGCATCAAGTAAGTAGCATTCTTGACAGTGTGACTTGCAGACTCTAAATTATCACATGTATATACACTGCCCAACACTAGTCATGTATATATTGGAAAAGAGCCAAATGCCAAGATTAATCATCATATTGAAGCTACAGGAAAGGAGAAAGGGTGCAGGCATCGCAAGCCTGGAGGAGGAGCTCCTGTTCTTCCTCTAGTGCTGGAAAAAAACAAGAAAAAGAACATAATGCAAGAAAAGAACATAAATAAGGACACAGTTCTTTGAGGTTGAGTAGTTTTGTTCAGTAAGTGAAGCAGTAATATCAGTCTGAGATTGAGGTATTTTAGCAATTTCTCTTTTGACATTTGTCTTTTCCACCTCCTTGTTGCTTTGCAGAAGTCTGGAAAGCATCAATGGCCAGTTTCTTTTCCTTCATAATTAGCAAAACAGAAGAAATCAGCTTTACACTAAAGATGTTTTGAAGGTTTTCTTAACTCTTTCAAACCTCTACAGAAACTCAAATGTTATAGAAACCTTTCTACAATTAATACAATTTGCTGTTATTCTTTAAAATTAGGTCGTTTACACATTTCTAACCAGGTGGTCTCCAGTTCATTTTTGTATAGCTTAGGTTTCTTAACAGCAATAATACTTTTATAACATTTCTGTGATAGAAAATATGACAATGTGATTGTCACTTTTCTGATATTCCATATACACAAACACAGCCATGCAGGTCTTTTTCAAAGTGCCAGTGAAACCTATAGTTTGCCAGTGGAGAAGATGCCGGAAGCTCTTCAGAACTCTTTTTTTGTGTTGAACTGACTGGTTTTGGCGTAGATTACTTCCATGGTTTGTTCTTCCTGAAGTCCTACATAGGATATGCTAGATAGTTGACATGGTGAACCTGTTTCTGATTTGGTAACATGTAGATCATACTGCTTAAAGATGTTTTGGCCTTCTATGACCATGAAGAGTGAAAATAATATTTATGTTCCCAGGTGTGCTTTTGGTCTTCTGTTTTCTTAAAAATGTCATGCTGTTTCTGCATTGCACTAAACCTGAATCCTAGTGTTTCAGTGATGTATGTTCTCTGTTACTAATCCTTACTATTTTCTTTAAAATGTTAATTAGCAGTCATTCATAGTTCTAGGACAAAAGAAACTACATGCAGAAAGCAAATGGGTGGTTTTTTGTTTTTTTTTTTTTTTAAGATTGGTGATTGTGGATAGCAGTAAGATGGGAAGTTACAGTTGTATTCTGAAAGGTGAAGAAGAAATCAGTGCTACGTTTTATTTACATGGTAATTGTGTTTAATTAATTTGTATTGATTTTAAATTTTTGTTTTACCTGACCACTGCAAACCTGTATTAATATGGCTTCTGGATAGTATGGAAATTGCAACTTAATTTGATAAGTAATGACTAATAAGGTCAAGCTAAGTGAGAATTACTTTCAAAGTCACTTCTGTAGCATGGAAGGAAGACAAAAACTAAAAACTTCTTAAAAAAATTTTTCTAAAAACCAAAAGAACATACAGGTCTGTTTTTTTCCCTTAATGAGTAACTGATCCCCCTTTCCCTCTCCATCCCTAGAGCCTGAGTGAATACTCTTCACTTTCTGGGGGATGGGAATAAAGGATGGTGTCTCAGATAAATTGTTCCAAAAGCAGAGCCAGTAGCTTGAAAGTTTGGTGTGAGGTTTGGTGTTAAATGTGAAACAAAGATTGGTAGAATAGAGGCAGATTTTTTTTAAATTTCAGTTGTATTTGTGAAACACTAAATTACTGTTTTATTATTCTCTCTCTACTGTTTATTGTTCTCTCTAAGAATAGCGCTTACATGAACAATTAGGTGCTTCATTGGGCAGTATGAGTGCCCTTTCTTCTGTTCTGTGTTCTCTTCTCCAGTAATGTTATCCCTGACAGTAGTAGGTGAATGGAAGATGTGTGGAAATGAAACTAATACATGCTGCTGTTATGGTGAATAACTCTCATGAGAGAGTTATTCCCTTCTCTGTTCCCAATACCCAAATTTTGCAAAGAGCAAGGGAAGCATTTAATCTATGAAGGATCTACACGAGAGATTTTTCCCTGAGCACAGGCTCTGAGAAACCCCGACTCGTCAATCAATATCCTAACCTCAGCTGAAATAACTAGCAGGGCTTACTAATTCTCAGTGCTGCAAGCTGCCTTTGTTCAGTGGAATATCTGGTAGTATGACTTAAGCAAACCTCGTGCGTGTTCAAATCTTTAGTGTTGACACCTGCTTTCAGACCTTCAGCCAGTGGAGACTAGCTTGCAATACTGAATGAAGACAAAATTGTAGTTTTTTTAAGCCTTTTAATCTCTGAGAATGATTATGTATTTTTCCTGTCAGCGTGTGGGTAAGGTTTAGTTGACTAGCTAACCATGTCTGTTTCGATTGAAAAAAGTCCAAGAAGACTTTTTTTTTAAGTATATAATATCTATTTCAGTAAGGGCAGCAATGGCTCAATAGGAAAGTCGTCTTTTCCAGAACAGTGCATAGGACTGGTTGATTTATTATAAGAAGATGGGAGAATTGCTTCACAATGGTTGAACGCCACCACTTCTGAGGCCATAAAAAGTACTGGCTTGCCACTTTCTATGATTAATGCAAGAGTGAAGGAAAAGGGAAAGAGAAGTCCTTGAATCTTCCAGTCAGTAATGCAGGGGGAACAGTTCTCAAACTGAAAGATGAGTAACGTGTTGGTATAAGCTCAGTGGCTAAAGTCATCACTGCTGTAACTAACTGCTATAGCTCTTCCACTTGGCAGTTTGGCATGATTGGATGTGTTACCTCTCCTCTCCTTTCCCCCTGCTTCCTGGCCTGGTGTAACCCTGCAGATTTTGTGGAGTTAGGTTTTTACTCATGTCTGCAGACAATGAGATATTTAAAGGAAGTTCAAATTATTAAACACAGAGAACATTCATGGATATTTTAGTGTTGAGAAGTGTTGCAAGCTTATAAAAGGGTAGAATAGATTAATTTGTGTTTGCCCTTTGTTTAGGGATCCTTAAGCAACTCTTGAGGAACATGCGCTATGAAGTAGCTCTGGTCTTTAAAACAGTATGGAAATCTCACTGGTGTAAATGCTGGTGCTAACTAATAGCTGTCTGTCTCTTCAACAGTTGATTTTTGTCTGTGCAGCAGAAGTGTTTTGCCACCAAATCTGGTATGATCTGCTTGGAAAAATGCCTGGAACAGAGTAGATTATTTCTTTGTGCCCATTCAGAAATTAGCAGCTGTTACAGAGCCAGACCCAGAACTCTTGGTGGATATTCATATCCTTAATCATGGCTAATGTGTTCACATATATTGCTGGTAATACCTATATCTGTGCTTTGCCACGGATCAGCATGGCTAAATCTTTTTGACTATCACATAAGCTTGTTGTGCTGGGTAGTATATGTGTTTTTTGTTTGTTTCATCTTGTTCCTTTTTTTATTTACCCCAACCTCCTTTTGTCTTCTCTAAATTTCAGAGGTGGCAGCAGTTATTAGTGAGGTCATCCCTTTTATTCACAGCAGTGAACGTACTCCACCAGTACTCTTAAGGGTAGTGTTGAATGATAATACATGCACATGGAGTGGGAAGACTTCACTAGTAATGAGGCTGGATTGATGTATGGTGCAGCAAATGAGGCTGAAAGCAATTGTTCTTATCAACAAATTGGTTTTATGTTTCTGGACTGGAAACTCTGAAGTTTGAATACACATGAGAAGTCAACTTTTTGGGAAAAATAGTTTGTACTTGGCTAATCAAGAAGGAGGGGAAAAAGAATAATCTTAGTTTGTATCAAGTTTATCATAATTGCTGAAAGCAAGTACTTGGCCTGTTTAGTGTGATCAGTATAATTTAAAGTATGTACTGGACCTGCATGTACAAAGTAGAGCAGTGAAACTTTAAGAAAAATTTAAAATAATTGGATCTGAGGAAAGCATGTTGGTGAACATCCTAATAGAGAGGGAAAGGAGGGGGAAGGGGAAATACATGCTCTAGCGTGATGTAATTGCTAAGCTCTAACAGTATCTGTTGGATAGCCTCAATACATTCAACAGCCTTTCTGGGCTTTTGAAAGCTTGTGGGATGCCTGCAGTTAAAGTGGCTTGGGCAAGTAGCTCTGAAGTTAAACTGATGTCTTGTTTCTTGTTGGCTGTACTCTGTCCTCAGGAAGATAAGGCCAAAAATCCTATTTATTGTCACGCATCCAAAAGTCATTGCTTCAGCTCAGTAAATACCTGTAACTACAGATCTACAATTTGCAGTTTTGTCTTAATTTTGGAAAAGTTCTCTGCATGCACAACTTGCCAGATACCATTATGTAGTCGCATTGTGGCTGGAATAGACTTCTGTCAGTTTCTGCTGATTGAGTGAAACTGCAGGAAAATTCTGTGTTTGTTTCTAGTGTACTAAAACTGAAGCATGTAGCTTACAGATAGCAAGGAAGGGAAAGAGGAAATGAGCAAGGGTAGAAATCACAGTCTGATTATCACTTAGTGTTTGGTATTAATTGGCAACTTTTAAGATCACACAGCAACTGAGAAAAGGGTTCCAATAGTCTTCTTTACAAATTCTGTATATGAAATATCAGCATGAAATGACTCCCCATTTACATCATGTCATGAATGATAGAATCATCTGTGTTTAAGTGAAAGAGAAGTGAATAGACTACTATAAATACATACCTGAGTATATTCTTTTTGTAACACTAATTCAAACCTGTATCTCTCACTTGGTGAACTTTTCCTTCTTGTTCTTAGTACCGAAAATTGAAGCAAGAGAAAAACCGATAATCACTTATGAAAGAGATACAGCTGTAATGGTTTGTAAAAGTGACTCTACTCCCATGGCTTGGACCTGGTATATGATGAGTGGAAGTAAGCCGGTAAGGTCTCCATCTGTTGGCCAAGCAAAACAGTGTGGCAAAGTACAGACAATTTGTAAAGCATGATGGCTCTTGATTGGAGGCTTTACAAATTGCATTTCCATTAGTTGTAATGTTAACTCTGTATGTAGAAAAAATACATGTGGTATTTAGAAATAATCGTTGTTACTGGGATGTAGATTTTTTTTCTGGTTCGTATGTTGTTTCTTTTCCAAAAAATCACTGCCATACTCCTGTGGACCATGTAAGAGTAAAACAAATAAGGTGAGTCTTGAGAGACTTGGTTTTGCTGTATTTATGCTGGCTATATTCCTCAAATCTTGCCACTTGATACAAAAAAATCTTACAGTGGGACACACTTTAGAAGACTTGTAAGATCTTGTAGGACTGGACTGAGGGAGGACACAAATATGTCCCTTCTTTTCCTCCTCCAGGGACAAGTAATTCTGTTTCCTGGCCTTATGATCTCTCTGGGCAGTATAGCCACTGTGTTCTAACCCTCTTCTGAGGGCTCTTGAGAGGAGTTAAATAGATTTATTTTCATTATTCTGCTGGAGAGTAGCACTGACTTGTAAGGCTGTCAGGATATTTCCCAGTGTTCACACTTCAATGCCCATGAAAGTTTATGCTTTGTGCTGTAGTGAAACCTGTGCGTTAGATCCTGGCACCTGAGGATACCTTTGTCATCAGAGAGTCAATAGAGCCAAAGGTACCTTTTAGCTGACCTGAAATAAAAAAGGTCAGACAACCAGCCTACTGAAAGTTCATATTTCCTTTGAATCTAAAGGGAACCAGGGTAGCCACCTAAGATAAATCCTTCCCTTGGAGGTGGAATAATCATGTGTCACAACTGCCACTCGTTCCTCACCCATTTTACATGTCTTTATAGAACTATTTGTCGATGATACAATTTGATTAAGCTCTTGTTACATTAATAAGACTTGTAATGTCTTTTTATTTTCAGGTTATCATTAATGAATCTTTGTGGACAGACAAATACCTAATTTCTAGACTGTCTGCCAATGTAACCCGTCTGAGGATACTCAAGCTCACCAAGGAAGATGCTGGTGTATATTGGTGTGAAGCTGTTTTTGAATTAGGGAAAAGTGAAGGGAAGATGAAACTTAAAGTTCTGTCCATCATGGCACCTCTCAAACCCTTCATAGCAATTGTGGCTGAAGTTATTATTTTGGTAACTACCATTATCCTTTATGAGTTGTATTCGAAAAGGAAAGGAAAATGTACAGGTAAGTTGTTTGGGGTTTTTTTAATGATTTCTAGCTTTCCATTGAAAGTGCAATCAAAGGTATGACCCACAGTGCTTCATATATGAAGTTTAATGTGAATTTTACATCATTTCTTTCTGATAAAATACTTTCTTCTAGAACACCCCATTATTTTAGATATTTAAATCTCTTCCACGAGTCCTGAATCAAATGCAAAGTGCATTCAGTAAGCAATATTTTCCCATGAAGGGTTTATTTAGTGCTGATTTTTTTTCCTTGGAATACAAGGGAATTTAGAGGCTGTACTTTTTTGGGGGAAGGGAGAAATCTGTTTAGAGAAATGGAGTAAGAAGGAAAAAGGTGTGAAACCAGAATGCAGTAAAACTGGTTGCTGAACCTAAGGCAAACTAGGGGTGAACAGAACTAGATGTGCAAGATGAAAGAGAAATTATATATATGTAAAGTCTTCGTATATATGTGTTTTAATGCATACATGCATGTATCAATATTTTATAATACAGAAATGTATAAAGCTATGTATATAACATGTTTTGTATTAAAATCAGATTAATGAAACATTATCAAAATAGGCTTTTTGAAAAATTTGGAGGTAATTTCATTGACCACAGAGACAAGATAATTTGAAATACAAATCTAAGAAAACTAAGAAAATGAAAAAACAAGGTTTTGTTTTGACTAAAAAATGAGTAAACAATACACAAAATCAGAATTTTTCTATTGTTTATTAAATTGAGATTTTAATCCTTTTTTTATCTGTTCTTCTGAAGGTGAAAAAGCATGTGACCAAACTGAGCAACTGTAAGTAAAGAATTTCTATACTGTAGTTAAATATTTTTTCTTTTGTGTATTATTGATGTACAGAGTTATACCTTGTTGTTGACTAGTTGGTCAGGGATGATGATGAATGTGGAAGTACAGTTTATTATTTTCCTCCAGACGACTTAGTTCCAAAGTGAGCAGAGCTCTGTTTTCTTGATTTTGAGATTAAGCTATTTCTCTTTTTTTTAATTGAGAGCACCATGTGTCCTCATTATGACTGTAACTTGCAAGGAAATAACTTTTGGGTGGAAACTTTGCAGAAGAGGCTTAGAATTTTTTTAAAATGTATATTTGTCCATACTAACATACATTTCTCGCACTTTCACTTGGTTGAAGCCCTGACTCCCCTAGGGAAGCTTGTAGTTGCTGGGGTGCTGGGAGCTGGCCTTGTTGGCTGTTTTGGTGGTTAAGTCCAACCACTCGGGGCGGGGGGTCTTGCATGGTGCTGATAACTTGGGCTCTCTGGGCACAGGACCATCTGCACTGCTGGAAACAAAGGAGCAAGTGTAGGCACTTGGGCTGCTGTTCTGCTTGAGGGTCTGTGCTCCCATGCTGACTCCCCCATCCTTAGGATGATGCATGCTTATAGGCTTGCTTGCTAAAACGTGCTGTACTTTCTGCCCATCTTCTGAAGCCTGGTTGCCTCATCTGGCCTGGTTACACCATAAAACAAGAGGAAAGTCTCCCAGCAGTTCCTCTTTTTAGACCTGTTTGGTCTATTCTGGTTTTTCTCCCCTCAGTTGCTTCTCTTCTGTGTTTATCTCCTTTTTTTCTTCCGAGCACCTGTCTTTCCCTCCCTCCTTGATTTTTTTTTTTTCTGCAGCAACCTTTGTTTCCCTGTGTTGTGTTCACTTTCTCATTCCTTTTGCCAGCACAAGCTGAAAATATGTTTTGGTGCTTTTCCCCTTATCTGAACAGATTTAAAGTTCTAACTCAATTATAGTACAAAGTGGCAGTATGTCTTGGGAATACAGTATGCTATTACTTGGCTCAATGTTTGGGGATATGTCTTGGGTTGAAAATTGAATAATTGTCCTTATGCACAGCCCTTCTTCATGTAAGCCCGCTGAAACTGTATTAAACTAGGGTTGTAATACAGACAAGTGCACTAAATAATGTTTTTTGCTTGTGGGATGCGGTTCTGCTTAATCTTTATTGTGGAATTCTATCTTAGATAAAAACAAATGAGGAATATTTATTTAACTCTGTTCTTCTCTGATTTCAAGAACTGAATGTTACTTCAAGTATTGGCTGTTTAGAATATAGATTTGCGTACCAGGGAAAATGGCTCCAGAGGAACATTTCTGTTATGTGTGGGATGACTGATACCCCTGAACTTGGTTGATGAGGCTATAATTTGAATGTCACATCCAGCTATATATTTAGGTGGGAACCTAGTGATTCACAGAATTTTTTTAGCAAGAGAATTTTTAACTCAAGTCTTGATTGTAATCCACACCACATATACTAGATGTAGTTACTCTGGAAGGAGTAATCATGTGTTGATTTCATTCCATGTTCTGAGGATATTGAACTCTATATTTACTGCTTGTATATTGTTTGAGTATTCATTTTGAATACAAATTCTTTATGAAGTGATAGTGTAGGAATCATTTGGGAGTGCTATTACTGTTCTAACTTCTGCCCAGAGTTTTGTGGGATTTTTGGGAGCGACTGAGTTGAGTCTTTACTAGTTGATTGAAGGACTTCAAGAGTCACTGTTTTGGTTGCTTAATTTCTTCTAATCTTTTTTTCTTCATATGCCAAAAGAGAAAATCTGACACATTTGAGATGTATAGTGGTTGGGTTGTGGGACTGGAATAATTGTGGTATCTTACACTTAAAGTTGAGTTTTGGAATTCAACCTCTTTTTCTTCTAGTAAATCAGGTGAAAGCAGTAGTGCTAGCCACAGAAAAATTTAATCCGGTTCCTGAAAAGGTAAGAGTTGAAACAGAGACTAGACTTTACTTTTCTGTTGAGCAGCCTCATACTAGGACAGAGAAGTCCACTGTGCCATCCCAATCTGTTTTTTATGTGGTAGCAATATAGTAGTTGAACCATTGTTTGGGTGAAACAACATACAGTCAAGCAAGAAAGCAAATCCAAATCCTTTTAACTCTATTCTGTTGTCATTGTGATTTAATAGTTCTATTAACCCATGCAGTTTTTAAAATGGGACCTAGGTTAACCTGCTTAACTGCTTGGCTCCTGATTGTGAAACAGTTCTGTGAATGCTCAGGATAGGTGCTGAGATGCATAAGAATTGCTACTGTATTCAAAATCCTGCTCTTTTAGACTGTATTTCGGATGTTGAGTGAGTTTATGGAGGAAGGATCCAAATGTAATAGCAAGCAGGGAATGTGACAGTACTGGAGAGATGAAACAAGGGTTAGAGCAGTCTAGGAAAAAAGACAGAGCTTAATAGATGGTGACTTGAAAGGATTAGTGGTAGAATAAGGAAGCAGAGGGTATGTAGCCCTGTGAAAGCTGTGTAATGAACTTCCTGATTCTCTACCCTGTTTACAGTCTGATTATAGGCTGCTTCTACTTATGCCGGCTGGAAGTGCTTGTCAGAGGATGGTCTGTCAGTTGAGGACCAATCCTACACACTCTATTTCCCATCTGCATCTGGCACCCCGAACTCTTATCTGTAGATGACAGTTGCGAATGACTTTGCATTCACAAAATCACAATCAGTGCTGATACTGTTTATCCTCATCGCAAGCCATCTACCTGAATAAAGGTTGTTCCCATAGTGTTCAGGTTTAGCCCCAGCTGGCAACTCTGCCCCATGCAGCCACTTTTGCTCTCTGGTGGGATGGGGAGAGAATCAGATGAGTAAACGTGAGTGACTGCATGGGCTGGAATACAGACAGCTTTATAGGGAAAGCAGAAGCTGCACGCACAAGCAGAACAAAGGATTCATTCACTATTTCCCAAGGGCAGGCAGGTGTTCAACTATCTCTGGGCAAGCAGAGCTCCATCATGCTCCACCATGCATAATAGCTACTTGAGTTAATTGGGAGGACAAATACCATCACTCTGAATGTCCCCTTCTCCTTCCTCCCCCAGCTTTATATGCTGAAAATGATGCCATATGGGATGGAATATCCCTGTGGTCAGCTGGAGTCAGCTACTCTGGCTGCGTCCCAACTGCTTGTACCCACCCCAGCCTCCTCACTGGTGGGGTGGGAAGAGGAGCAGAATGAAACTTATTTTCAAATAAATATGGGAAAATACTAAGCAGCAAAATAGTAGAATTCCTGTTATAATGCGATGTGTTTATTCTTTTTTATTGCAGGAGACTTAAGCCAACAGAAGTGGAAATCATTACAAAGCTACAGAAGATGTATGCGGCTATGCATTTTAAACATTCACTGTGTTTCTAAGTAAAGTCCTCTGTGTTTATGACAAAGAAGATCCTGTGAAACTGCTCATTTTTTAGAGATGATAATCTGCTGTATTGCATTTAGACTTTTGCTGTCTGTAACATTGTTTGTCTTTTTACTATTAGAAGGTGTTTTTTGTGATTAGATTTTCTGTTAATTTATGACTGATCTGTTTGATTTTTATGTCTTAAACTGGAACTAACCTTGCATTAACTGAATGAATGGTTAATATAAGAATGTGTTTTATAAAGCTGGACATGGAAGATTAAAAAAGTATTTCCACAAAAGAAAATGCCTTTTACTAGCTGATGAAGCAAATGTGACACAGCCATTTTTACCAAAGAAATGGTGAGAGGGAAATCTTTATCACGTTTTAAATGAAACATTAACAGTTGCAATTTGCTCTGAACAGTAAAATGTCTTCATTCTTAGCCTCATTCTGAATGCTGCTATACTGTACTTCATAATAGGCTACATACTTAGATACTGTACAGATCAGATATTTGAGTAGACGAAAAGTAATGGGGATACAGTACCTTTTCAGACTATAACTGCAATAATTCCTTATGCTTGCACTGTCTGGGGCTGCAGAACCATTTTTGTGATTATAATTTATACAGAACACTAAATTTTCATGAATATACTTATGTTTCTAGTTATACATCCTGTCTAGTTGGTACTTCTGCTTCTTTCAGCAAAGTGTATTGTTCTTTAAACTCCTTGCAAAACAGAGAGAGGGTCTTGAGCAACTAAAATTTTCAGGATAGTAGAATAAAGGTACATGAATACCACTAGTTCTCTTACATGAAAATTTTACCACTACCGTTAATGACTTATGATATTACTTTAGAAGAGTGAGTTGCCATAATACATTATGCATCCAGCAATTGAAAAGTATTCAGCTAATAGAAAAAACAGTTTGCTGCTTTAGTTGCTTTTGCTTGTTAATCGAGAAGAAAAATAAGTAAAACTTGAATTTTGAGGGGGGAAAAGTAAAGCCTTCAGGAAAATTTCTTTTCCCAATGAAAACATAAGGAAAAAACAGGCAGCATCTGCAGACTCCCTAAGAAAGTGAAAGGAAAAAACCATCTAAATAGCATTTCTTTGTACTGATCATTTTTCTTTGAACATAAAGGAACACAAAGAAGAGATAAAATAGATTTAATTCCCTTCCTTTTTGTTTTATTTTGTTTTCACACATTTGAAAAAAAGCCTAGCACTGACTGTTTTGTTGCAGATGGGAGACAAAATCCAGTCTGATCTATATGATTTTGCTTTTCATATTTCATTTTCCAGCTTTAAGAACTACAAGTTAAAGTTGAAATAAACAACAGTGAGAAGTATATAAGCATTAGGTGATTGTAAGAAATGAACATCGGTAAAGATTTCCCTTGCTTAGATACTGTGTTTATTCTATTTTGCCATGGAGTTTCTATGCACTATAAAAACGAGAATGCATTTACAGTTTTTATATGAATTTGTCATTGATATAACAGCATTTTTGCTGCAGCAAGTAAATGTTTCCCGTTTTAAAAGGTTTACTTCTGTATATTGTTTGACATGTTTTAGGTTTGTAGAAAGTTGTTTCTTACAGGAAGTTCAGTAATAAAAAAATTAATCTTACAGATCCAAGAATTAGATTCTGAATAAAACAGCACTAATATATTTTGCATTTGAAAATGAGGCTCAATACTGTCTGGAAAAAAGCCCATCTCTCAATCAAAAATAGTAACAACATCTTTCTGCCCTCACTGAGCATTCCCACCTGATCTTCAAATTCTGGTATGAAGTCTTGGTTATCATAGGGAAGTCACATGAATAGATGTGTTTTTGGTATTAGCGAGTAAGGCTGCACTGAAGGCAGGGAGACCCGAGGTTAAGCATGGATTTTAGAAGCAGCATGTCATAGATCTATCAGGACTGATACTAGTTTGGTCAAAGTGGCTACTGAACCAGTAGTTCTGTCTTGACCTGGCTCTAGCATGTTCTGCTTGCCGTGTCTGCAAGGGGTTTGGTGTTTATTTTTAGGTTTGCAGGTAATTTTTTTTCATCTTGGTGAGTGGTTTTGTTCCATGTATGTTTTGCCTAGGTTTAAACTTTCTTGGGCTGTCCTACAGAGGAAAATAACAAATAATACTAGATGAGAAATATTAAATATTTGGTGTAATTAGTGGTAAAATTCAAAGACATAAGCACTACTGGTTTTGGTCCAGAAATTCCAGAGAGCTCTGGAAGTCTTGAAATTTATCTTTAGAGAAATGTGTATGGTATATGTTAAAAACATTCTTTTTATGATCTGTTAAATTTTGCAGATATAGCCTTCAGTGAAGGAAAAATTTACAGCTTAAAAAAACCCAAAACTGCAGGCAATTATTTTCTTTTTTTACTTCCTTCAAGCCAAATGATACCAAATGAGGGCCAAAACAATTTTGAAGATATTTCCTTCAAAAGCAGTTAGAGCTATGTGTAAGGATCCACTGAATTAGTTTTAATAACAAACATTAATAATTGACTTATGTGGATAGACTGAGTAACTGTTACATATGTTTGGCAGAACTTGTCTTCCAAGATCAAATCCATCTTTTCTTGCAAGAGGGGGTACGGCTTTCCATAACAAAAAAAGCCTTATCCATTTCTTAAGAGGAAGAGGCTGAAGTATGCAACAGAATCCTGAAGGTCTGTTTCCTAATGGTTCAAACTGCTTCACTGCAAATTCTTCTTGTCCTTAGATCCAACGTAGACCCAAACAGCTGCAAGACCAAATTCCTAGTGAAGATGGACAAATATTACAGCAGTTTTCAAACTGTATGAATATTTCTTTAGTATGGAGACCTAAGAATTACTGTGCAGTGGGTCAACATAATTGATCAGCTGTAGGTCATTTGGCACATGCAGTCCTAGCAGAGAGAGGGGAAACACCATCACAATTGATGTTGCTACTAAAATCATCATCCATATGCCTCTTTTTTCAGCCAAAGCAAGTGAGGGTTATATTCTGCCTTTAAATTTTGCCTCAGAACTTTTCGGTGGTGACTGCCGAGCAAGGAATATTAAACTGATGGGTGTCTTCAGTGTAGGGGAGTTTGAGTTGAGTGGTCTCTTAAGTGTCGAGCTACCCAGCACATGTAGTCTGACCACAATTAGCCACATCAAGATTCTGTTCTAGTATGAAGCTCCCCAAAAATAGGAAAGTGAAAATAGTGAGGAAGAAAGTGGTTGAGAATGGCGTAGGGACACGAAAAGGAGCTGCATAGGAGCACTAAATAGGACTTCTGAGGGACAGACTGCAGTAGCTGAGATGACTCGCAATTATACACATATAGGAAAGACCAAGTGCAAATGTGTAAGAGAAAACTTTTTTCAGCTGTGCTACTCAGTGTTTGTGTAGGAAGTTCTGTGCAGTAACTGAAAGCAATCTTCCATTGCTGAGCAGTTGGATGTGTGAAAACACAAAGCCAAATGAGATGTCTTTGTAAGAGCATTATAAGTTATATGCTTAGCAAATGTTTGTCCGGTAGTTTAAAGCAATTAGTCTTGTTACTTCATTATGCCAGAACATTCATATCTAATTCTTTATGAACGAATAATCCAAGTTCTGAACTTTACAGTTTGTTACTGAAAGTATTGATTTGTCAAAGTTTACTGTTGGTAACTGAGTTCACTTTTGTAGTTGTTTGTTCTTTCATAGCCAAAAGTATTTTCTTCCATAAAGAAACTTCATCTGATTTATTTTTGTATTCAGCCTTACATTTAACCAAAGAAAGATTTCTGTTCTTTTTTTATTGCTAGTGTAATATTTCTGTCAACTGACTTGCTGAATTATTTTCAAATTGACATTAAAAGTTATGTAACAGTACCTTGAAGGAAGAAGTAGTTGTTCACTGTAGTTAATTTTTTCTGTTGTGCAACGTGTTTGTTAAAAGTTTACTCTGAAACTTGACAGCAAAATCTTTTTCTAGTGAAAGATTCCTAAGCCTAATTTTTTTTGACACTTGCTGTATTTTACATTCTAATTTTGTATTCTCTGCTCACTGAGCTGTTTTACTGTATTGTTTAAGCAAATGGAAATAGCCTCTGTATGTTTGATGTATATCAGATAATGAGGACAGTAGTTATAAGTAGTGTGAGTTGATAATACTGTACTTAGAAATAATTTCAATAAATGTAACCATAAGGTAAGAGTAAACTTAAGCTTGGTGTCTTAAAGAAACAAAATCCCTCTTTTTTTTTTTATTTGTCCATACCCTCATATTTTATTTTAGACCTACACTGCTCATTTGCTTGATTACCCAGCTGTTTTTACTTAGATGTATAACTTTCTAGATGAAAATTCCCCAAAATAAAGTGATTTCTGAGTAATTCCTTTCTAAATGCACTTTGCACCTGGCTTAGATTTATCCCTTCTAATTTGGACATCTAAGTTAGGAACTTAGATGTTTCTCTGTTAATGAGGGATTATCTTTCAGCAGAAAATAGCAGCCTAAATAGAATCTGAATTAAGTGGGGTAAATACTATCCTTAATATCACCCAGTCTTAATTTTTTTATATACACAAGATAGCAAATTTTCACATGGAGATAGATCTCTGCACTTGACTTCAAAATTGAAATATACACTGATTTTTCCTTGCATTTATAAATTGAAGAAAGACCTAGGGCTGTTTCATGAGGTTGCTGTCTTCTGTGATCATAAAGGCATAATGACATTTTGTTAGTACCTATTATGTTGTTTCTGCTGTCTTAAGTAACACATCCTTGCTAATTGCTCTCTTTGCTAGAAGAGTTCAGATGAGATTAATTAAACTGCACAGCAAGTGTATATTTGGTCTCTCTTTTGGCAGTTGTTTTGAATGTTCGTGAGCATCTGGTTCCCCCAGCACAGGACAGTTACCAGGCAGGCAGACCTTTGGAAGAGGACAGGGTACCACTGCATGTATTTCTGCCACTTGGAATTTGTTGTACAAAAGGACCAGTCCAGACAAAAATATGACAGACTAAAGCTAACTGCTACCAGTAAATGGTCACATCCTAAGCAGATGTAGCACGTGCAGACAAGACCACTTGGTGGACAAGTTATTGCAATAAGAGAAAGAGTGAAGCTCCATGTAATACCAAATCCTTCTCTTTTTTTTTTTTTTTTTTTTAGTATACCATAGCCATTTAAAAGTCAGCATGTAGGAAAGAGAGAGTAATAGCAGAGGGAGATAGAAGTTTGGAGTTCTTCCAAAAGAGGGGAATAAGAGAATTTACATCATTTGCTGTTGATGGTCATGAGTCTTCTAATTGCATGAATACTTCTGAAACCATAAAGAAAAATAGTAGAACAGTACTGCTTAAAAAAAACGCAAACAACTTGACAGCTCCAACATATACAGTGGATCAGAAGTCATATCCACAGTGCAAGCAAAATAGCAATAGCCTTTCCATACTGCTTAACAACTGTTGTTTACTCACTTTAAGTC
The DNA here is from genome assembly GCF_003984885.1 of Neopelma chrysocephalum. Taxonomy (NCBI): domain Eukaryota; kingdom Metazoa; phylum Chordata; class Aves; order Passeriformes; family Pipridae; genus Neopelma; species Neopelma chrysocephalum. Next base: position 616,925 of record NW_020925093.1, read on the forward strand.
TGCTGTTTCTGTGCATAAAGAGCCAATAACATGTCTGGCATTTTAAAATACATTACCTTCACATTACTTGATTACTGTTATCCCCACTTCCCACTGAGACTGTTGAACAAAATAAGGTCACGCAGTTACTCTTTGAAACTTGGTTTTTGTTTGTTTTTTTGTTTTGGTTTGGTTTTTAATAGTGATATGCTTCTCTTGGTGAGCTGATCCAAATTTGCCATATAGCTCAGCCATTGCAGGCAATTGCACCATCAGGACTGGGGATTGTTCCAGGTTCAGGTCCAGTGGTTCTGCTCAGCAAGAATCCATGCAAATCTCTGCAACTGCCGACTTCTGTGACACAGAAGTGAAGGGAAAAAGTGATAAAAATCAGGAAAATGCATTGAAGAAAGAAGTCCAAATCCCAGGAGATAAAACTCCCAATTCAGAAAAGTTGAGCAGTGAAAGTTCTTACTGGTCTTTTTCTGTCCGTATATGTATAGACACTGCTTAGAAAATACAGTGCAACGCGGCACAGCCTGTTTTTGGAGAAGTAAATAAAAGCATTTCTGTCAGATCAGTTAACTTGAGAAAATGACCTTCCTGATCAGTTTGTTACATCAGGCTGGACAGAAGGACCTGCAAGTGTCTGTATACTCTCAGATGCCCTTATAAGGAAATAAGATACATTACTTAAAAGCAGTTTAGGTGATTTTTCACTTTTACCAATTCTCAGTTTTTGATAGTGCAAACATTTGAGCTAATGAATGTTCTGAATATTGTTTCCTGTAACCCTTCGGAGTTCCAACCCTTTGGAAGAGTTTTACATTGCTTCCTGTTTTCTGGCATTGTTAGTAAGAATGAAAAATGTGCTGCAGAGAAAGGAAGAGCAGGCTTTTTCCTAACTCACATTTTGGGAAGAATGAAATCAGCTGCTATTTCAGCCTGTAATGATAATGGACTACATCAGACCTAGGATCCTAAGGATGTTATGGTCATTCAACAAGAGTGTAGGTGTTCTGTTAGGTGATCTGTGGGCTACTTCAGGGCACTGTTACCTTACTGTATACAAAGGAAAAGGTCCTGGTAAGTGGCAGAATAAGGGGAAGAATTGGGGCTTTAGAATAGAGAAACGAAAATTTCCTGTTAGGTGCTGTGCAGCAACAGTTGCCGCTGTGCAAAATTTTAATGCAGAAGACATGACAGTTTACTACTTGATAAAACAGATACCAAACTTTGATGACAAGACTAATATTTTTTTCTGCCACGTCTTACATAGAGAGTAACATGATACGTTAGATGACAGTTACAAGAGTACACTAGGAAACCTCTTTGCACAACCTAATGGCCTTTTATAAGACCTTTTCATGGTGATAATATGTAGGTTGAGTGACAGAAAAGAGGAAAATTAATGCTGCCCTTAGAACATCATAAGTGAGCAGAGAGGCAGAAGTGACGGGATTTCAAAAAGGAGAGACTGAAACAACAGGCGTGGGCAAAGATGTGTGTGGAAGAAATGGAAGTTGTTTGATACATTTCAAGGGAGATGAATAGCAAAAGCTGACATTGGTGGTGAAATCAAGCACACTTTAGGAAAGTTCTTTTAGAAAAGTTCTCTTTCTTGGTACCCAAGAAGCTCAGAAATGTAAGAACGAATAAACCAGGTGAGACATCTGGGCAGCACATCTGCCTTTGAAACGCAAATAAGAGGCAGGTACAAGAAAACCTGTTCTCCAGATCAGAGCCTGCCCTCTTCATTATTAATTTAATTTTGGAAAGCATTTGGAAGGACATCTTACGGGTGATAAACAGGTCTCAATGCTTAGATTTGTTGATATATTAGTAAAAAATAAAATCAGTGGACATGCAAAATAAATGATAAGCTGATGAAGTGTTAGTATAAAAAATAGATGGTGTTGCCACACAGATTTGTAGAAGTTACTTGAAGGAAACCATAAACTCATGGAAAGCGTGAAATGGTGTATTTGGTCTTCCAAAACATTTTTGACAAGGTCCATACAAGCAATGTCTGAAAAGACTTAAGGGGAAAAGCAACTAACCTATTATAGGACAACAAAGAGTTGCTTTAACAAGAAAGAGAGAAACATGAATAATGAGCAGGGATCAATGCCAAGATCCATGTTACGACCCGCCCCAGGAAAAGGGGAGGGGAGGTAACTCGGGTTTTTATCAATAGTTCCCTTGGGGTGGATTAAAGTGAAGCGACACTAAATAGTTGGTGTCTGAAAACATATATTGGTAAGGTTTATTTTAGGCATATATAGATAGGGTTAATTTTAACAATTTTGTTTCAACAGGTAAGTTAGCATTTTGGGTGTTGTCATCTATATCATTTATAGCAATATGGCATAGGGATAACTTCGGGGGGGAAAATGCATAAGGGAGAGAAAGGAAAGACAGGGTAAGGATAAGGGAGAGTAAGGGAAAGAAAATATGAGGGTGGAGAGATGCATATAGTCACCGCCCACAGGGTCCAGCGATGACACCTGGCAGATGCCGCTTCCATGTCCGTCAACTGAAGTGGTGGCCTTGATCCGCTGGGGGTGAAGGAGGGAAGCCCCC